>NC_091469.1:453410000-453710000 GCF_036971445.1 Narcine bancroftii
AGACTAGATATTGGAATCTGTTGCAAAAAGCAACCTGGATCATAACTCAGTGGTTCAGGCAGCATTTGTGGAGGCAAAGGGATTGTCAACTGTTTGGGAAAACAATTCTGATTGAGAGTCTTCACACAAACCATCAATTGTCCTTTTGTCTCCACAGAGGATCCCGCTGAGATCCATTTACAGTTTTTTTTTCGCTTTCTCTCAGGTGAACAGAAAAGAATCTAGAGCATCTTTACAAAGAGGGCCTAAGGAGATTTTCCTTGATATCCTGGCCAAAAATTATCCCTAAATAAAGATTCCCAGACAGATTATCTTCTTGTTATTTGGGAACTTGTTCTGGGAGAAGCACCCCCACAGTTTCCGATAACACAATGCGAGGACACTAAAAATTGTTGAACTGTTAAGTGCTTTGGGAGCTTCTGAAAGAGAATTGGGTGGCATGTCCTTTTTTGCTCATTTCTTAATTAAAAGTTTAAAGCTTGCTTAAGTAAAAAAAAATACAAATTCACCTTCCAGAAAATAATCCAGCTCTAAAGCAAGATTTAGCAGAAACACTAAGAGTGGAATTTATTCTGAGAATCAATAAAATATGAAAAAACAATTTAATTCTGGATTTTTAAAACAGCTGATTTAAAAATTAAAAGTTCCCAATCTTCAGAAATAATTTTAAAATAGATTTATGCAGTTCAAAAAAAAAACCTACTCTCTTTAAACTTACAGAACATTTATGACCAATGCTGTCCCAGAACATGAGCAAACTTGAACAAATATTTTTGCCACCTAATTACACAAAAAGTAACTCACAGGACAAGCTTGCCTATGTCGCCCCGTTAATCTTGACTCAGACACACCCAGCAGAGAGTGCTTCCTCCGTGATCCGCAGAGCATGCAGTGGACTATGTAAACTCATTAGGAGTTAAATCCACACACTGGAGCTGACTATACAGAACACCACCTCGACAAAGGGTTCAATCAGATTCTGCCTACAGTCATAGAAAACAAGCGGCCCAAGTAATGTGATTTTACTTTTCCACAGTGCCTGGCAGCTTAGTACATAAAGCATTCAACTGCCCAACAGGCACAAGTACAGAAAATGATTTAATATTCACTAAATCACATTGATCTGTTTTCATTACTTCTCAGCATAAAGAGAACTCAAGCAAAGGAAACCAATCCTTGTAAACACATTCTTTCTGGCCAGTTTGTATGCTCCGCAAGTCCAATTTCCTGCCACTGAACTAGTTTCACAATTAAGGACACACTTAATCCAGATAGAGTCAAAACTGGTGGGAATATAAATGAATCTGGTAAAGACTTGCAGCACCAAGGGGCACTTCTGTGTTCAAAGATTAATCAAAGCTGTCATGCAATGCTTAGATTAAAGAGGACAGTGCTCTGAGAATTCTTGTTTATGAGAGTAAGGTGGACTTTCCATCTTGATAGCAAGGTGACTGTCCATTACAGATGCTATAATAAATGACAACTTTCCACCACCTTCCACAGCACCAATTCAACAATATAGCTATTGGAGCTACTCATTTGGGTGCCTGGATGTTGAATCTACATACGCAGATTTCTCAAGCTCCATTGTAAGGCAATGCCACCTTTAAAAGTGGTAATAAAGGAACTGCAATTGTAGATTGCTCTCCACTGGCCACCGAGACAGAGGTGCACCAAAGAAGAGGTACAAGGACTGCTTAAAGAAATCTCTTGGTGCCTGCCACATTGACCACCACCAGTGGGCTGATATCGCCTCCAACCGTGCATCTTGACGCCTCACAGTTCGGTGGAAAGCAACCTCCTTTGAAGAAGACCGCAGAGCCCACCTCACTGACAAAAGACAAAGGAGGAAAAACCCAACACCCAACCCCAACCAACCAATTTTCCCTTGCAATCGCTGCAACCGTGCATGCCTGTCCCGCATCAGACTTGTCAGTCACCAACGTGCCTGCAGCAGACGTGGACATACCCCTCCATAAATCTTTGTCCGCCATGCCAAGCCAAAGAAGAATTGTAAATTAATTATATTGCAATCATTGATACACAATGTGTGTACAAAGCCATGATTGTGATACATCTCAGTTGTTCTGAACATTACTAACACAAATTTAGGACACAATTTTAAACATAACACTTGATAAATTATATGGAAAGTTTCTACCATAAATTATTTAAAGCAGCATAGAAATTGACTATAATTATAAATTAATTTCAATAAATATGCAAAATACCTTCATTACAATTCTCATTTTCGTGGAGTTTTGCCTCTACCATGAAACTACTTGGAAGATTACTTTTAAAAAAAACTGACTAGCTGCATTCTGAAACTTCACCCTTTTAAGCTACCAAAATTTTATAGAAACATAGAAACATAGAAGATAGGAGCAGGAGTAGGTCGTTCGACCCTTCGAGCCTGCTCCGCCATTCAACGAGATCATGGCTGATCTTAAAGTTCAGTACCCCGTCCCCGCCTTCTCTCCGTCACCTTTAATACCCTTATCCATTTTCAGTTCATGAATCTCAATTTTCTCAGCAAATTATTAAAGAATATTTTTATTCAGCCTATGAATTGAATCTGCAACCATGAACCTTGTTCGGATCAAATGTTCTGAAGGCAACCTTTGACTTAATAAAAAGTAGCATACCTGGTTCTCAAGACATTCGGTGGTTAGTTTAAAATTACAATCAGTATAAACTTGTTAATGATATGAACAGGCATCTGTCAGGGAAATCAAATTTTCATTTATTTAAACTAGCGCAAAAGAAAATGAAGGCTTATTTTTATTTCCAGCCTTTGTATTTAGGAAATAGGAGGAAACTCTCGAGCTCCTCGAGGCTGGTCCATCATCCATTAATATCCAAGTTGATCTGATCATTGACCTCATTCTGATTCCATTCAGAGTTCAGATTTATTGTCAGAGTATATACATTACATCACATACCACCCTGAGATTCTTTTTTCCTGCAGACGAGGCAGAATTACCACTTATTGCTAGTGCAAAACAAAACTGTACACAGCATAAGCCAAGAACTGTAAACAGATAATGAATGTAAACAAACTGTGTAATACAGAGACAATAAAAGAAAATCAATAAAGTGCACAAGAGTCCTTAAATGAGTCCCTGATTGAGTTTATTGTTGAGGAGTCTGATGGTGGAGGGGTAGCAGTTGCTCCAGAAGCTGGTGGTGAGAGTCTTGTGGTACCTATACCTCTTTCCTGATGGTAGCAGCAAGAAAATAATGTGCTCTGGATATTGTACATCTTTGATTGCTGCTGCTCAACATCGGCAGCTCTATCAGTGGTGGGGAGGGTTTTGCTTTTGATGTCCCAGGCTGTGTCCACTGCCCTTTGCAGGGCTTTGTGCTCAGGGGTATTGGTGTCCCTATAGCAGATCGTAATGCAGCCGACACCATAACTCTTTGGGGTTTAATGAAGTCCATAGATTCAAAAAATTATAGGGAATAAATTCTTCTGTATTGCAGCTTAAATGGGTCTCCCTTTATTGATTTACAATGGAAAATTGCTCCCTCTGTCCAGTGAATTGTTTGAGTTTTGATTTGAATCAAACAAGCACAGGAACCTGATCTGAATTGGTAGCAATTTGCAAATCCTTTTAAAAAAAAAGACGACAGCTTGGATTTTAAAATGCTTTTTCTCTTATTTTTTCAAGTTGTTCAGCAATCGGGTCAGTGGCTTGCTGGAGGAAATCTGCAGATCAAGCAGGACCTTGATGGAGAGTCATGACCAAAATAGGTGACAGAATGGCAGAGCAGACTCACTGGGGCAATTTGCCTACTTCTGCTCCTATATTTCGGGATCTTGTGACCACATGGACCCCCTTTGATGCCACAAATGCTGAGTGACCCATTAACAGCCATTTCAACTACCACCACCACAATTGCCACACTGTCATGACAATCCTTGGCCTTCTCCACTGCCAGAGGGAGGCACAACATAAAATAGAGGAACACCACTTTACATTCTGCCTGGACAGTCAACAGCCCAATGGTATGAACACAAAACTTTCTAATTTCAGGTGATAAGTTCTATATCTCTCTTTTCCTCAGGACACCTACTGTTCTTCCTCCTTTGTCCCCCTCCATTCCTATCTTCCCTCCTCTTTATTTTCAACCCTTCCACCCCATTTCCCCATTAGATTCTTCTGTGCTTACCTACCACCCCCCCCCTCCCCCCCACAGTTCCATCTGGTCTCTCTTCATACCACCATTGCTATTTTATCTACAGATCAGATTGCAATACTGGCAGCTTTTGTCTTCTCATCACCCACTCCACCCTGTATGACTCATCTTCCTCAACCTGTCTGCTTTCTTTCTCTTGTCGTTCTCTCTTTCTTTGTTTGGCATCTGCCTCCATCTGTCATGCTTCACCTCCCTGATCCACCAATCCCATATGGGTCCCTGTCCTCCTTCTCCTATCCTGTGCACTGGCCTCTTTCTCTGTATTTCAGGCACTGCTCATTCCTTTTCTCCCAATGCTACTCCGTCAGATCATGTTTAGCACCTCTCCCCTACACTTTGTCCTGATGAAGGGCTCTGGCTCCTCCTTAACTTGCAGAGTTCCTCCGGATTGCTTGTTGTTCTATATTCAAGCATTCCTTGTGGCCCAACATCTTCCCTTCCTTCCTCTCTTGCTTTGCCTTTTGGCATTGAATTCCATGACCTTGTTGTGTCCTAAATTCTGTGGAATAAAACCTGATAGGATCCTCTGCAGGGTCCATAAATCAAATGGATCTAACAATAGGTAGTTTTAAGCTGCAGCACCCGGGTAGCCCTCCTGGAACCCAGGTACGATTAGTGGAGCAAAGACGCCTCCAGCACCTCTTAAGCTGAGGGGGGATAGCTCCAGTAAATCGCCAACCTGGTGATTTAAGGGGGATTCTTCCCCCACAATGACACGCGGTAAGTGACATGTCATGCAAACTGGTCTCCCCTGTTCCCCCCCCACCCAACTAGCTGTCAGTCTCCATCTCAGCATCAAATGCACTCCCTTCCACTGTTAATCACGCTCCCCCAACTTGCAACAGCTGCCCCCCTCTGCCCCCACAGCAGCCAACCCCTCTCCTCTCTCCCCCGTGGAGTAACTGGGTCAGCTAATTTGCTGTTCAAACCAACACTCGAGGCATCCTGGTATGTTTCAACTGGGTTCCCTAACTACCTCCGAGGTAGGACAGGGACCTGGTTGACTTTGGACGACGCTGCCCGGGTCGGACTCTTTCAAGCTGCCTTATGAGTGGGATGCTAACCAGGTAAATTGCCCGGTTAAGCCCATTTTACAAGGCAGTTCGAAGGCACCTAATGGCTCTGGGAATTGCCCAGTATGAATGTTTGAAGATTGCATTTGATTACACTCGAATCATGCAGGGGTTTAAACCACGAACAGAAAATCAGAAGGAACAAAGGGGTACACAGAAAATTAACCTTTTTAGCCAGAATGAATGCATAAAGGACAATAATACAAGTTTGAAGACAAAGTTGTGAACCTGAGGTATCTAATTTAGAAAGCAGGAAAAAAAAGTGGCTCAGCTGACAACATCTGAATTGCTCCTAATCACACCGCTTCAAAATCTTGCATACTTGAACCATCTAGATCTAAAATAATCAGATTTATCTCACTCCACAAAGCAGACTTCTTTTAAACCAGGCAAGCTATATTTGGGATCACTGAAGCTTGAAGCTAATTAATAGTTTACAGAGAGTGCTCTTTCATCAGGGTAGCCTGTCACATTGAAAACCAGTTGCACCTGTTTGCTTTGTTTACCTGAGATGCTTATAGGTGGGGATTAGTAACTAAACAGAGAAAGGGAAAGAATGAAAATGGCTCCTATACCCCATTCGCACGAAGCATTTCACACGAGACAAGATTGATTCAGCTTAATTTGCGAAATATGCCCCTCACATAGACACTGTGAATCTGAGGGATATAATTACATACAAATTATTGCATCCAGAATTATTAAGGCTCAAGATTTTGTGTTAATTGAAATGGTATGGGGAACTGAACAAAGGCAGGCATGCAACATTTCTGTCATGATATCATCGAAAGACTTGCATCAACATGCATTCCATGGAAATAAAGGGTGCCAAAAGATTTCTGGCGGACATGTTGCCCTGATATGATCAGAAATTTTAAGTCAAATACAGCTGGCTAGCCTTCTCTCCTCAGTTTTATTGACAGCTGCCCAGGTGCACCGAGCATGAATAATACAAATTCATCACCACACCAGTCTCCTAGTTCAAAAATTTCCTTTTTTTTTGCAGTGCAAAACAACCCGATGTCAAAGCCAAAGGCACATGTTGGAAAACTGAAATAAAAACACTTGAAATATACAACCGGTCAAACAACATCAGAAATCAAACTGAAACAAATAGGCACTTTTACACAACTGCTGCGTAAAAATTTCAGGGAATTTTCTGATCACAGAGGCAGTGTAAAAATGGCAAGACAGAATTTATGATGTAAATTTTTCCACTGGGACCCCAACACATTTTTAGGGAATGGGTGCAGTGTAAAATGGCCGCAGCCACTCCGTAAGAAACAGACCTAACGAATACGACATTTGCCCTCTGATAAACTCCGCAACACAGGAAGGCTGCATGAAAATGCCCCAGGACACAATGGAGGGAGGCAAATATGCTAACTTTTTTTGGAATAATTCTGAAGTTTCTGTGTAAAAATGCCAATTGTGTCTCTCTCTTTGAATGATCTGTTGAGTATTTCCAATTCTTTTGATTTTTATTCTTCTGCTATAAAAATACAAACAGTCGTCCTGGTTGATTGACATGAGAAGTTACTCCACATGCTAAATGTGGACTTTATGTATGGAGAACATTCATACCAAAGAGATGTACAGGGGTAGTGGAAGTGGGCACTGGATTGGTATATGTCAACCTAAACCTGGCTTAGAGTTTATTCTTTTCTTTTTAAAATATTTTTATTGCGTTTAACATATAATTCCAACATGCATAGTCTTGAATAAAACAAACCGGTCATATCATATACATATGGATAGACAATACATAAAACTATATTAGACTATCCCTTGATCTAAACAGAAGGCGAGTTCTGTCTGGGCTTATTCTCTCAGAACAAGATTTGTTCCAGAAAAAGAAGAGGTGGAAAATAAATCCTTGGAAGGATCAAGAGTGCCATTAATTCTTTAGAATAACTTATGGTCACAGGAAATTGCAATGTGCTTTGCTATTGTGATGGCCCCAGAGGACCCCAAAACATAGCATCAATAGATATTCACCAAGACAAATGGTTACTTAAACAAAAGTTGCTTTAATTATCTTTAAACATGAAAACAGGATCAAACTCTAAATTATTATTACTATTAATACGTGTATGGTGTGTGTGTGTGTGTGTGTGTGTGTGTGTGTGTGTGTGTGTGTGTGTGTGTGTGTGTGTGTGTGTGTGTGTGTGTGAGAAAAGATTTTTGATTCACAGTCCAATCTCACTTCTCACTCCTCCAAGTTCACTGGTATCAGACAATTCTTATAGTGTGCACAGAATTCAAGGTTTATGAATCTTCACCAAGCTTTGGTGCTTGAAAGGTAAATGGTTACCGCTCAGGAAGTTTCTTGGCGGTTTTCAGAGAGAAATTTCTTGCTCGTTGGACATAAACTGATTCTTTCCAATCAGCCACTTCAGTGTCTTGCCAAAGAAACTTGACCCATTAGGGTTTTCCAGATGATAACCTCCTTCTTTCAGGTCACCACAGAATTCCTTTCTGTTTCCCTTGTTTGAAGTGAAACATTATGCAGCCAGCCATCTCTTCTTGTATGGACCACAAGGGCTTTGATCAGGCTGAACTAAGAACTCACAACCCATCTTCCAAATGGGGTTTTCCACAAGCTTGTCCTGTTCCAGTCCCAGCTGCTGCTGCTGAACTGTAGAACTGAATTCTCTCTCTCTCAGAGAAAAACGACATGACCCTCCTAGAACAGACAGATTGCAGTACCGGACCCAATCTTCTGAGTCCATTCATCTGTTGCTTTCCAAAACAAAAATCCATTACTCCACAGCATGTCCAATTAATACCTATTTGTGAAGCAATATCCATTGTCTTTACAAATGCACTGGGAGCCTGGACTGTCTAGGTTAGGCAGAGCAATTTATTTTCCAAAAACATATTATACTTAATATAAAATATAACATAATCTGTCACACTATAAATAAAATACTCCTAAAATCCAGTCAGAGCAGATCATATTTTATATTTAAATTTAGATTTTTTTTTTAATTTAGACATACAACACGGTAACAGGCTATTTTGGTCCATGAGTCCGTGCTGCCCATTTTACACCAAATTCAGATTCAGATTTATTATCAGAGAACATACATGACATCACAAATAACTCTGAGATTCTTTTTCTTGCAGGTGAGGCAGAATTACCACTTATTGGTAGTGCAAAACTAAACTGTACCCAGTGTATACATGGGAACAAATAAAGAACTGTAAGCAGATAACAAATGTAAACAAATCAGCAATACAAAAGGAATTTAAAAAATCAATAAAGTGCAAAGTAAGAGTCCTTAAATGAGTCCCTGATTGAGTTTGTTTTTGAGGAACCTGATAGTGGAGGGGTAGCAGCTGTTCCTGAACCTGGTGGTGTGAGCCTTGTGGCATCTATACCTCTTTCCTGATGGCAGCAGTGAGAACAGAGTGTGTGCTGGGTGGTGTGGGTCTTTGATGATTGCTGCTGCTCCCCAACAGCAGTGTTCCCTGTAGATGTTCTCAATGATGACCCAGGGTGTGTCCATTATCTTTTGCAGGACTTTACACTCAGGGGTATTGGTGTCTCAATACCAGTCTGTGATCCGGCCGGTCTGCACACTTTCCACCAGATATCTGCAGAAATTTGTCAGGGTTTTTAATGTCATACCAAACCTCCGCAAAATCCCGAGGAAGTAGATGCACCGATGTACTTTCTTCGCGATGCCATTAGTGTGTTGGGTCCAGGAAAGATCCCCGAGATAGAGACTCCCAAGAACTTAAATTTGCTCACCATCTCCACTTCTAATCCCCCAAAGATCATTGGATTGCATACCTTTGGCTTTGCCTTCCTGAAGTCAACAATCATAGAATAGAACCATAGAACATTACAGCACAGAAAACAGGCCATTTGGCCCTTCTAGACTGTGCCAAAACATCATTCTGTTAGTCCCACTGACCTGCACCCATTCTGTCACCCTCGAGACCTCTCCCATCCATGTATCTATCCAATTTATTTTGTCTGCCTTACGGTAGACAAAAGTTCAAGAATTTCATGCATGTTACATTTTAAATGTAGTATTATGTGACAATAATGAAACCTTTACCTGTACAAATGTCTTTTCAATGTCATAATTGTACCCAATTCTATAGCTTCCTTGGCAATTCAATCTAAAAATGGACAAACCACTCAATGAAAAAGTTTCCCCTCAGGTCCCACTTTCACCTCTTACCTTAAATCCTCCAGTTCAAGAATTGCCTATCCTGAGAAAAAGTGTGAGCTTTCATTTTATCCATGCTCCTCCTTATTTTATAAACCTCCTTAAGGTCACCCTTCAGCTTCCTGCACTCTAAAGAATAGAGACCCAGCCTATTGAACCTCTCCTTCAGTCATGGCCAAATCCTGGTCACCCTTATGTTGAAACCTTCCTGTTGAATGACCAGAACTTCCTATTCTGTATTTTGGTGACCAGAACTGCACACAGAATATCATGTGGTTTCACCAATGGCTTGTAGAGCTGTATCATAAGGTCCCAACTTCTGTACACAATACCTCTCACAATGAAGACAAACATAGTAAATGCTTGCCCAGTGGTAAAATACAGGATTCTGTTGACATTGTGGTTAAGTCAAAAAACACACAAATGCTGGAGAAACTCAGCAGGTCAAACAGTGCTTTTATGTAGGTAGCAAAGGTGAAGGTACATCACCAACGTTTTGGACTTGAGCCCTTCATCAAGGTGTGGGGAGAACATGAGAGATGTCCAAACAAAAGGGGGAAGGGGGGAGGGGAGGTGGTGACAGTGGGAGATGATTGGTGAGTGGGGGGGGGGGGGGGGGGGCGGAAAGAGGACCACAGGAAGGGGGAAGGAGGAGGCTAGGTGGAGAGAGAAAGGAAGTAGGAACTGGAATAACTAGTTAAAGGGGGGGTGGGAGGGGGGATAAAGGCAAGATGATTGGTGGAATACAGTGAACTCAATGTTCATTCCCTGAAGTTGGAGAGTGCCCATACAAAAAATGAGGTGTTGTTCCTCCATTCTGCGGGTGGTCAGGGTGGGGTAGTGTGAAAGGCCATGGACAGACATGAGCTTGAGAATGTGACTCAGAATTGAAATTGTGGCCATGGGGAGACCGCTTTTGTTGCGGATGGAGAGGAGGTGCTGGGTGAAGCGATCTCCTAATCTGCAACCAATCTCTCCGATGCAGAGAAGGCCACAGAGGGTGCACCGGATGCAGTAAATAAGTTCTTTGGAGGTACGTGAGGTGTTGCTTTGCCTGAAAGGTCTGTTTGGGACCTCAGACCATGGAGGGGGAGGAGGTGTGGGTGCAGGTATTACACCTCCTATGACCACAGTGGAAGGTGCTTGGTGGTGGTAGGGGTGGGGGGGTGATAGCTGGAAAGGGAAGAGAGCGCAAGGGAGTCAAAGAGGGAGTGGTCCCTACAGAAGGCTGAGAGGGGAGGAGAAGGAAAAATGCATCAGGAGGTGACATCCTGTAGTAAGTACCGGAAATTCCAGTGGATAATGTGTTGGATACGGAGGCTGGTGGGGTGGTAGGTGAGGACAAGGGGGGGGATTCTGTTTTTATTTTTTCTGGGGGCAGGGGTGTAATGGAAGATTCTAACCTGTTTTTTTAAACTTGCAGCTCTGGGTTCTGCAAGGCTGAGAACCTGCTTGTGTTTTAGAATCAGCAGGCATAAGCTAAATTCCACCAAGGGGCCAGAGATGCAGTTATCTGACGAAAGGACATCTGTGTACCAAGAACATTTAATCTTCCTGTTTGTTTTGGTCACAGACTGTCAGAAGCCTAGCCTTGATGCAAAATAAACCATTGTATTCAAAGTGATAAGCTGAAAATTACGTTATTCAATAGAAGCCTAGCATGCTAGCTTGCTTGCTTATCTTTCTTGCTGTGCTGGGAATAGGTGCTTGGGTAAGCAGTTTTTGGGTAATATAAGTCATGGTCCCCGCTGCTGAAGTTTGAGACTCTCCGAGAGGTGGCAACATCTCTCAGAAAGAAGAAGAACTTCTAGAGTCCAGCCAACGTCCCAGTCAGGGGAGGTGGAGAAGCTGCTACCGGCGCCCTGACAACCTACTACAAGTGTGCAGTCGTTGCCTCGCTTCGGCAGTTGGGACCAGTCCAAGCGTTGATAAGTATAGTTGGGAAGGGCTTGCATATTGTAGTGTGAAATCAGCTTTTAAATTTGTAATAAACATTTGTATAAACTGAACTGCTCTCCGTGTGTTTGTCTATTTTATTTCGGTAGCTCAAACACTGTGACCAATCTAAAACAAACAAAATGAGAGGTATAAGGTTACCCAAGACAGGGGGGCTAAGGGAGATGAGCAGGAAATGGAGGATATGCGGGTGAGGGCCGAGTTAATAGTGGTGGAGGGGAAGCCACGTTTGTGAAAGAAGACAGACATTTCAGAGACTCTGGACTGGAAGCCCTCATCTTGCGAGCAGATGCGGCGGAAACGGAGAAATTGAGAGAAGGGAATTGAGTCCTTGCAGGGGACCCGATGTGAGGACGTGTAGTCCAGGTAGTTGCAGGAATTAGAGGGTTTGTAATAAATGTCAGTGGAGAGGTTCAAGGATGGAGAAGGCAAGTGGGGGAGGTTGGAGTGGGGAGGAGTGTTTTGGGGATTGGCAGGGGAGAAGGGTTGCAGAGGGAGGAGGGGGTAGGGAAGTACATGTGGGGGTGGATGGGGGAAGAGAAGGGTAGGAGGGGTAGCCTGAAGGAGGGGGGGTAGAAAGAGGATTGGTGGTTGGAGGGTAGGAGGGGAGAGGGGGAGATGGGGGTGGAGTAATGGGAGGAAGGGAAGGAACAGTGGATGGGTTAGGTCTGGGATCCAGTAGAGAGATCAGGACTCCAGATGCAGTCTGTGTCGGGAGCCATGTGGGACGAGTCAGCGAGGATGGCTCCAGCGTCTTCTGCAGGTCCAGTGCTGGAGTCGGCAGTGGTGGCGTCAGGAGCTGCAGTGAGTAGGGGGTTTGGTGGGGGGGTTCGGAACCTAGGTTGGAGTGGGCAGCAGTGGTGTTTAGAGCTCCGTAGTGTAGATGGCTGCGATCTGGGCCCGGGTCGGCAGCTGTGGCGGTGGGAGCTCTGTTTCGTGGGTGGCCAAGGCCTGTGCTCGGGCCCGAGGCTGTGGCAATAGGAGCTCCATGGTTGCAGCAGCCGGGGTCTGAGTCTGGGTCAGCAGCTGTGGTGGTGGGAGCTCTGGAGGGCAGGTGACTGGGGTCACGATGGGCCCACTTTAGTTGTCACTTTCAGGAAACTGTGCACCTCTACCCCTATTTATCCCTCTTCCACAACACTCTCCAGGGCACTGCCTTGCCCTGGTTTGACTTAAAGTGAAACACCTAACACTTATCAGAGTGAAATTCCATGAGTCACTCTTCAAATAAATAGCCAATACCCTCAAAGATTTGCGATTGACCGTCTCATTCAAAAGACCACATCTGGGATAGCGTAACACTCTCCTGTACTGCTCTGAAATGTTAGCTCAGATTATCTCCAAAATTGAAGGTAAATTTAGAACAAAATTTGTTACTCTCATGCATGGTTGAAAAGTAAAAAGGATATTTAAATTGATTAGTGCTATGCTCTCAGAAAAACTCCAAGATAAAGTATGAACATGCAAACGGAACCATAAAGTTAGTTATATGAAAACTGTTCTACATGCACACACACATATATATATATATATATATATATATATATATATCTTCTTTCTTTGGCTTGGCTTCGCGGACGAAGATTTATGGAGGGGTAATGTCCACGTCAGCTGCAGGCTCGTTTGTGGCTGACAAGTCCGATGCGGGACAGGCAGACACGGTTGCAGCGGTTGCAGGGGTAAATTGGTTGGTTGGGGTTGGGTGTTGGGTTTTTCCTCCTTTGTCTTTTGTCAGTGAGGTGGGCTCTGCGGTCTTCTTCAAAGGAGGTTGCTGCCCGCCGAACTGTGAGGCGCCAAGATGCACGGTTTGAGGCGATATCAGCCCACTGGCGGTGGTCAATGTGGCAGGCACCAAGAGATTTCTTTAGGCAGTCCTTGTACCTCTTCTTTGGTGCACCTCTGTCACGGTGGCCAGTGGAGAGCTCGCCATATAACACGATCTTGGGAAGGCAATGGTCCTCCATTCTGGAGACGTGACCCACCCAGCACAGCTGGATCTTCAGCAGCGTGGACTCGATGCTGTCGGCCTCTGCCATCTCGAGTACTTCGACGTTAGGGATGAAGGCGTTCCAATGAATGTTGAGGATGAAGTGGAGACAACGCTGGTGGAAGCGTTCTAGGAGCCGTAGGTGATGCCGGTAGAGGACCCATGATTCGGAGCCGAACAGGAGTGTGGGTATGACAACGGCTCTGTATACGCTTATCTTTGCGAGGTTTTTCAGTTGGTTGTTTTTCCAGACTCTTTTGTGTAGTCTTCCAAAGGTGCTATTAGCCTTGGCGAGTCTGTTGTCTATCTCGTTGTCGATCTTGCATCTGATGAAATGGTGCAGCCGAGATAGGTAAACTGGTTGACCGTTTTGAGTTTTGTGTGCCCGATGGAGATGTGGGGGGGCTGGTAGTCATGGTGGGGAGCTGGCTGATGGAGGACCTCAGTCTTCTTCAGGCTGACTTCCAGGCCAAACATTTTGGCAGTTTCCGCAAAACAGGACGTCGAGCGCTGAAGAGCTGGCTCTGAATGGGCAACTAAAGCGGCATCGTCTGCAAAGAGTAGTTCACGGACAAGTTTCTCTTGTGTCTTGGTGTGAGCTTGCAGGCGCCTCAGATTGAAGAGACTGCCATCCGTGCGGTACCGGATGTAAACAGCGTCTTCATTGTTTAGGTCTTTCATGGCTTGGTTCAGCATCATGCTGAAGAAGATTGAAAAGAGGGTTGGTGCGAGAACACAGCCTTGCTTCACGCCATTGTTAATATATATTTACACACACACACACACACACACACACACACACAAATATATAATTTGAAATATATCCTTCTCTCTCCAAATCAGGTATTGTGGCTATTGTTTTTCACCACCATGTCAATAAAACAACTTCTCAAATTTTATTCCACTTAATAAACTCCCCATACACTATCCACAATGATCAGATCATATATCCGCAAACAAATTATGTTACAAGGTTAGAGTTAGCGATGTGACCAGCAATGCGACTGATTTTCATGACTTGTTCGTAACAATAATCTTGATTCTTATTCTGATCTTCATTCTGCCAGTACTGAGGGATTATTGCTAATGTTCAAATGCTTAATTATGTCGTTAAGTCTCTTCAAGTCTCACAATAACCCAATTCATTTTCCCAGATTCAGCAAAATAAAATTGCCCATGATTGGAGAGAAGGAATTTTCTTGCATTTCTGAATGTGCTATTTTTATATATATATATATATATATATATATATATATATATATACCAGCCAAAGCAAGTTACTAGATTTGCAAAGGTCAAAGCAAATTGTCAGAGACCACACTGCTGTTTTCTTAATAAATTTTAGTCTTGAAAATTATTGAAAAATAAGTAATGCGAGGCCAAGCATCATGAAAATAAACTTACACCAGCAAAAAAGGGATAATATCTTCCTCACTTGATTGGCAGTTCAATTCACAAACAGGTCCAACAATATGCTTTGTGCTTGTGCAGTGAATAAAGATCACTGGAGGACTGAAATCCATTCTCAGCTATGGATTAACCATGAGCAATATATTGTACACATCTTCTGAATTTCATTTCTCAATGGACCACCTCAGAAGACAAGTTTAACATGAAAGTGCAGAAAGCGCATTCCAGTGATTGTGAAACAGCCTTAATCCAAGTTTTTTTTCCAACAGTTACATTTTAAACTTTACTGTCCATGCTGAAGCAAAGTACTCCTGTTTTTGGAACTGTGATAAAAACAAAACTCCTGGAATTACTCAAGTGGTCAGACAGCCTCAGTGGAGTGCGATTTCAACAAGGTGGCAGATGTTTTCATTGTAAGTTAATACACAAAACTGCTGGAGAAATTTGGCAGGTCACACAGCATTCTTTGCGTAGAGAAGGTACCTCTTGGGGCTAGGCAGCAGTCAGACCAAGAGCACCGTGGTCAGCTCTGAGCCTCTGAAGGGAATGTTAAGTCAGGTATAGCAATAGTCATTTGGGTCATGATAATCAGGGGAACAGATAGGAGATTTGGCGGCCACAAAAGAAACTCAAGGATAGTGCGTTTCCTCCCGGGTGCTTGGGTCCAAGATGTCTCTGAGTGGGTGTAGAATATTTTTAAGGGGAAAGGTGAGTGGCCAGAAGCTGCGGTACATATTGGTACCAATGCCAGAGGCAGGAGTGGTGTTGAGGTCCTGGAAAGTAAGTTTAGGGAGTGAGGAAAGAGGCTGAGGAGCAGGACCTCAAGGGTGCTAATCTTTGGATTACTCCCAATGCCATGAGAGAGGGGTTAGAACAGGGAGACAATGCAAACAAATGAGTGGCTGAAAAGATGGAGCAGGATTTTAAATTCATGGATCATTGCAGAAGGACTTGGACAGACAAGGTTGGTAAGTCATTAGAATGAGGTGACATAGGATTAGAATCACTGTGGGTTGATGGCAAGGGTAAAAAGACACCATTGGTAGTTATACACACATCTCCAAACAAAAGCCAGGATGTTGAAATCACATTACAACTACAAATAGCAAAGGCATGTCAGAAGGGCAATGTTATGGAAGCAATGGGGGATTTTAACATGCAAGTAGATTGGGAAAACCAAGTTGAGACTCAATTTCAAGAAAGAGAGTTTGTAGAAAGCCTTCAAGATGGTTTGTTAGAGCACCTTGCTCATGAGCCCACTAGGGGATCAGTTGTATTGGACAGGGTATTGTGGAATGCACCAGAGGTGATTGGAGAGCTTAGGGTAATGAAACTATTAAGAGGTAATGATCATAATATGATTGAGTTCCATTTGAGATTTAACAAAGAGAGACTAAAGTCAAATGTGTCAGTATTTCAGTCGCATGAGAGAGGAACTGGCCAAAGTAGATTGGAAGGGGGCACTAATAGGAAGACGCCAGAGAGCAATGGATGGATTTTCGGCAAGAAATGAGGAAGGTGCAGGGTAAATACACAGCTAAAGAGGAAATATTCAAATGGAAAAATGTCACAACTGCAGCTGGCAAGGTAAGTCAATGACAACGTAAAAGCAAAAGTGTGAGCATACAAGAAAGCAAAATATAGTGGGAAGATAGAGAATTAGGAAGATTTTTTTTAATGTTTAGAAGGTATTTGGAGACGCAGGACAAGAAAGTTTAAAGCCAGCATGATTTCCTTTATGGAAAATCCTTTTTGACAAACCTACTGTAATTCTTTGAAGAGGTGACAAGCAGGCGAGATAAAGGAGATGCAGTGGATGTTGTACATTTAGATTTTCAGAAGGCCTTTGACAAGGTGCCACCCACTAGGCTACTTAACAAGATAAGAATACATCTTCTGGCTATCCATCCCATAGGGTGATGATAGTTCCTTCCAGTCAGTTTGTGGGGTTTCATATGAGGATACCCCACTCCTCAGAAAGGAACAGCATGTACCTGAATGGATTTAGGTGAGTAGGGATTGCACAGGTCCAGACCCATCTTCTCGACATCCCCTCCCAGATCCAGTGTCATGGTGAGGTCCAAGACGGCTGAGGGAAGTTCTGTTGCAGTGAACGGCCAGTCCAAACCTCGATGCAAAGGATGCCATTTCCACCCTTCATGGCATGTGTTTGCTAGATGGCCATTGACCCTACGAGAGGGTTCGTCAGCCCTTTGATAGGTTTTGTTTTTCATCCTGCAGGGTGTCTAGCCACCCTCCGCACCAGGCAAGCCTAGTGGGGGAGCCGGTTTAGTCGCTGACAATGCGACAGGTAGTACTGGGTTACATGGTACCAGTAGCATTCAGACAAGTGACCTGACATTAAGAACACATGGTATAACAGGAAACAAACCAGTATGAGTAGGACATTGGCTGATTTGCAGGAAGCAGAGTCAAATCATACTATGGTTGGCTGCCAGTTGCTAGTGGTGCTCCCTTAGGTTTTGTATTGGAGCCACTTCTTTTTATGATGTATATCAATGTTTTGGATTCTGGAATTAAAGGCCTTATGGCCAAGTTTGCAGATGATTCAAAGGAAGGTGAAGGAGCAGGTAGTGTTGAGGAAACCAGGAGGCTGCAGAAGGACTTGGTCAGATTAGGAGAATGGGCAGAAAAATGGCAAATGAATTAAAATGTTGAAAAGTGTACAGTCATGCACTTAGGTAGAAAAAATAAATGGGCACACTATTTTTTAAATGGGGAGAAAATTGAAAATACCCATATGCAACAGGACCTGGAAGACAAGAGCAGGGATGAGATGTGATGTTAAGGCTTTATAAGGCACTGGTGAGACCTCACGGAGTATTGTGAGGAGTTTTAAGCTCCTCATTTAAGAAAGGATGTGCTGACATTGGAGAGGGTTCAGAGGAAGTTTACAAGGATGATTCTGGGAATGAAAGGTTTATTATATGAGGAGCGCTTGACAGCCCTTGCCCTGTACTCGTTGAAATTTAGGAGAATGAGGGTGGATCTCACTGAAACATTTTGAATGTTGAACGCTGTGGACAGGGTAGATGTAGAAAGGTTGTTTCCTATGGTGGGAGAGTCGAGGACAAGAGGGCACAACTTCAGGATTGAAGGACATCCACAGAACAGAGGTGTGGAGGAATTTCTTCAGCCACAGGGTGGTAAATCTGTGGAATTTGTGTCAATGACAGGTCATTAGGTGTATTTAAGGCAGAGATTGATAGGTTCTTGACTAGCCATGGCATCAAAGGTTATGGGTGAATGGCCTGGCAGTGGGGCTGAATGGGAAAATTGATTATCTCATTATCAAATGGTGGGGCAGATTCGATGGGCTGAATAGTCCATTTCTGTTCCTATGTCTTGTGGTCTTAAAAGCAGATAGGCGCCTGAATAAAATGGTGGGGAGGATCACAAGTGCACAAGCAAGAGATCATATGTGAATATGCATGAGAGGGCAGAAGAGAAAAAAGCCGGGAAGTGATACAGACAGGCAATAGCTCTCTTAATGGAGAGGAAAGGAGTTGGGGAGCTAGAGGAAAGGAGGCAGAGAGCTAGGGAAAGAAAGGGAGATAGATGAGGGACCTAACACAAACCAGAGTTTGGAGCTAATGCCAACTGGTTAGAGCATGCCCAGAGAGAATATTAGGTGTTGTTCTTTCAATTTGCGGGTGGGTTCAGCTTGACAGTGCATGAATCCATGGACAGACATGTTGGTGTGGGAGTGGGCAGTGGAATTGAAATGGTTAGCCACTGGGAGGACCCTACTATTGCAGTGGGCAGAGCAAAAGTGCTACACAAAATTATTTCCCAGTCTACGCCCAGTTGTTTCACTTGGAAAGACTGTTTTGGGCCCTGAATGGTGGAGAGGAAGGAGGTGTGGGCGCAAACGTAGCATTTCCTATGATAACAGCGGTAGATAACAAGGGGCGAATAATGGGAAGGGATGAATGAACAAGGGAGTCATGGAGTGAGTGGTTCATGCAGAAGCCAGAGAGGGGAAGATATGTCTGATGGTGGGATCAACTAGTAGGTGTCGGAAACAGCAGTAGATAATGTGCATGTAGGATGTGAAGGCTGGTAGATGAAGACAAGAGGAATCCTGTCCTTGTTGCATTTAGAGGCAGAGGGGGCCAGGGAAGATGTGTGGAAAATAGAGGAGTTACGAGTAAGGACTGAGGTAATGGTGGTAGAGGGTGGAAGCCATGTTTTTGAAGGAGGAGGACATTTTGGATGATCTGGAATAGAAGGCCACATGCTGGTAGTAGATGCAACTGAGACAGAGGAATTGAGAGAAAGGAACAGAATCCTTGCATGGTACAGGGTGCGAAGAGGTGTTGTCAAGGTAACTGTGGAATGAGACATAGCTTCTGATTAAAGGTCATCAGCTTGTAAAATATATGTCTCAAAGGGGACCCAGTTACCTGCGGTGAAGGGGGTGGGGTTGGTGGTAACATGCAGGGACTGCAGATTAATATGGGAAACATGAAGACCTCTTAACATGCCTGGGCTGGTTGAGTTTTTCCTCAGGCACACACATGCCAAATACATTTGGGAGATGTAGCCTGAGAGGGTGGTGGATAGCGAGTGAGGAGCTAATAGATGAACACAAAAAGTTGTGGATCAATTGGTGGAAAATGTGATTAGTGAGTAATGCACTGCCAGTATCTGCAGATTTTCTTGTTTACCTCTTCGTAGAAATGTTAAAACAGTTTAAAAAGTGTATCATTTAAACTTGTAATTTTTGTTTTAATTCATTTCCATCAATGCAACTGTTCTGTGACTGCTTGTGTTGATCCTGTATGGTCCACAGAAGTGTTGACCACAATGGTACACTCCACTTTCCCATGTATCACCACAGTGCTTCCGTTCACAAGCTTTTCTTACACCTTCTCATCCTAACTCGGTGTCTCAAAATCAACATCTTTCTGTACAGGTGCTCCCCTTCTTATGATGGTGTGACTTACAATATTTCAAAGTTACGATGGAACGAATCTGCACTTTCAGTTTTGGATTCCGATCTGTTCCCGCGCTTGCGATATGTGGAGCGCTATTCTCTTGCCTCCCCACCATATAGCAATTAATTTTAGTTCAATGCTTCAAACATTCTTCATGCCCAGTGTGCTTTCAGCTGTGTACGTTAATGGTTATTTTCAGTGTGGAATAAAGGGAGGTGCAGTATTCGTTTATGACTTAGGATTTTTTTTGGACGCAATGGATTGTCAGAACATAACTCCATCCTAAGTTGAGGAGCACCTGTATAAAGCCATGTTTAATCTTCTTTCATTTAACAATATATTCATTAAGATTTTTGAATGCATATTCATGTTTTAGGAGATTTATCCTTTCAGTTGTGTTCAGAAGGTTATCTTGTTTAACGGTGTTGGATTCCCTATAACATCTATAGAACACAGAACTGCACAGTAGGCCCTTCAGCACGATGTGCTGACCTGTATAAACCTATCAACCCTTCCCTCTCTCAAAACACATAACGCTCCATTTTTCAGACCTCATTGTACCTTCCAGTCTTTTAAAAGTGCAAGAGCCTCCACCACCACCCCAGCAAAGGCATTCCAGGAACTCACCACTCTCTGTGCAAAACAAAACCTACTTCTAACATTTCCCCTAAACTTTGCTCCACTCACCTTAAATGGTATTAGCCATTGTTGCCATCAAAGGTGATGCCTGTCCACCATATATAATCTCATAAACCTCTTTTGAGTTACCTCTCATCCTTTGCCGCTCCAAAGAGGATAAGCCTATCTCTGTCAGCCTTGTAGTATAGGCATGTTCTTCAATCCAAGCAACATCTTGGTAAATCTCCCATGCACCCTCTCCAAAGCATCTACATCTCCTTCATGTAATGAGTCAAACAGAAATGAACACAATACTCCAAATGTGCCCTCACCAGAGTTTGATAGAGCTGCAACATAACCTGACCTCAATCCCTAGACAGCACACCATACACTTTCTTAACCACCTATCAACTTGGACAGCATCCTTGAGGGATCCATGGTCTTGGATCCCAAGATCCTTCTGTTCCTCCATGCTGTTAAGAATCCTGCCACTTTATCTTCAAGCTCGATCTTCTGAAGTGCATTAATTAACATTTTCCCAGATTGAATTCCATCTGCACTTTTCTGCCTCAGTCTGCATGTTGTCTATATCACGTTGTACATCTTGCCTATCTTATATATTCCTTTCATAATTTTATACTTTTCAATAAGATCCCCCTTCTGAACTCCAATGAGTCAGGCTACTTAATGTCAAATTCAAGTTTATTTGTCATCGGATTGTACCAGTGCAACCTGATGAAACACCATTCTCTGGTCCAAGGTCCAGAACAGTCCAACACATGTATGCAGTTGACATACACATACAAACAAATGATACATGTGCACAGTACATCTGCACATATATGAAAATAAATATTAATAAATAATAGAGTTACAGAGAGTCGCTTTACCACTCATTCAGCAGTTTCACTGCTCATGGGAAGAAGCTGCTCCTCAGCCTGCTGGTTTTGGCTCTGATACTTCTGTATATCTTTCCCGATGGGAGTAGCTAGAAGGTGCTGTGGGCAGGGTGGTAGGGGTCCTTCCTGATTTTGCGAGTCCTCTTTAACAAACGATCCTGGTAAATCACATCGATGTGGGGTGGGAGGGGGTGGGGGAGGGCGACCCCATTGATCCCCTCTCCTGCTTTTATGTTCCTGTGGATTGACCTCCAAACCGATGATCTACAGCAACCATACCACCCTGTGAAGCAGCCGGCCAGGATGCTCTTCACAGAGCTCCTGTAGAAGGTTGGCAGAATGGTGGCCAGTAGCTTTGCCAGTCTCAGCCATCTAATGAAGTGCAGTCACTATTGCACCCTCCTGACAAGTGAGAAGAAGCATTTAGGATCGCTTCCTAGTCGACTCCAAAGAATTTGATGCACTCCAATATCTCCTCACAAGTTAAGCCCTAGATTTATGGAATCAACCTGGTTAACCTCTTCTGTCTGCACAGCCCACAAAGCCAGTATATCCTTTCTCAAGTTGTTATTGTTGTTCGTCCTTCGTAGTCGAAGGTGACCATGACTTCAAAATCAAATGGGAGATTGGTGACCGTGGGTCTGGAAGTAACTGGAGAGGTCAATCCGGGCCCTGAAGGCTTGCCCACATGAGGGACACAAGAAAGGAGACCAGAACTGCTCACTGTACCCAGGTGGGGTCTCACCCTGCAGAGTTTCAGCAGAACCTTCCTGCTCTTAAATTCAATCCCTCGAGAAATACAAGATCCCATTCACCTTCTTGATTATCTGCTGGGCCTGCAAACCAACCTCTTGCGATTCATGCACAGATGCTCCCTGCTGCAATTTTGCACCATGTACAATCTACCATTTTCTTTCTTTCTAAAGTGAATGATCTCACATTTATTGAGGTGTTCCATCTGCCAGACCCTTGCCCATTCATTCAACCTATCTATACACCTCTGCATTATCTTGATTTGTCTCAATAAAGAATCCCGGCCTTAAACAGTAACTGATCTTTCCTACCTGTGGATGCTGCCTGACCTGACGAGTGCCTCTAGCCTCTCATAACTGAAATTCCTTGGGTGCTGCAACACATTGTCAGCTGCATTTATTTTCTCAGGTGAGAGATTAAATGAAGGCTCAGTCTGCCCAATCAGGCCACGGAATTGGTGGGGGGGCTCGGAACATGGTAAATACTTAACATTCAACCAAGTTCCTTGCAACAGATTGTCTAATTGTTATCACATTGATACCTGTGCCAACCTGCAATGTGTAAATTGCCCGTCATGTTTCCTACATTACAAGAGCATTTACACTTCCAAAGCTGTTCCAGGGTATTCCTGGGAATATTTGAGGTCATGAAAAATTTTCCTTTGTCAGTACACCCAATAGCAGTTCTACTTCATGCAATTAATGCCAGAATTTCTGCCAGATGGTGAAGTTGCTATTACTAATGTTTAAATTATTACTTTTGCAGCAATTAGAGGCAACTTGTGAATACTACAACAGGTAGGAAGCCAGTGACACTGACAATATTTTCATGCTTTCAAAGCACTGGAAGAATTACACCGAGATACAAATTGGGCAGAGTTTCAATCCTGGGCACTCCAAGCCATTTGCAGTTTTGGGCAGGACTGACCTCAAGTTTTCTCTCAACTTTATTTGCATAATCACAATGTCCTCATGATTGGGCAAAATATCCTTGAATCAGGAAGATGGAACCAAATGAGATTTGGGGATGGGGGTAGAGAATAGGCTTCTTCAGGTGGATTCTCCGCTAAGAATGCACCTGAAGAAGAGGAAGTGGCCGTTTGGATTGTCGTTCAGGTGACAGCGCTAAAAGCGCAGTGCTGGCCACCTGAAGGGATGGCTGAGCGCACTCCGGCTCCTGTCCTTTGGGATGTCAAGTTAGGATGGCTGTCTGTCAGCTGGGATGTCCCCACACTGATCCTGCTGCCCCGCTGTCCCAACTGCCCGATATCAGTCCCCATATTGTGGGGTGGGCGGCTCGGGCTGCAGCGGTTGAGACGGCCGGCACAGGCTGTAGCACAACCTGCGCTGGCCGCCCCATCCTCTACAGCCCGTGCTGGCCGCCCGAACCTCTACAGCCTGCGTCAGCCTTTCCAACCACTAACACCCACGCCGGCCACCCCACAATGTGGGAACTGATATCGGGCTGTTGGGAGACAGCGGGGCAGGATCAGTGTGGGGACATCCCAGCACTGACAGCCTACGCCAGCTGCCCCTGCCCTGACGTCCCGATCCGGGGGCAGGGGCAGCTGGGAGGGGAGCTGTCAGGGGCTGCAAGCTGACTGTCATCTCCTTAGCAGCCGCTTTCAGATGGCTGGGGGGACCATTGTGCTGCCTCAGAGGAGGGTTACAAAGTTCGCCTCGCAGGCGCCTCCTGCGCATTCAAGTGGCCTCCCGACAGCCACATATTGCCATAATATGCAGCTTTACAAGCGGGGAATTTGGCCACCTGAAAGTGCCTAATGACAGGAAGATAGAGGCAGGTGAAGAGGCTGAGCATTAAGATAGAGTTAATAGGTCATAGTAGAAACAGGGAGGAGGGAGAAAGATTAAGCAGATGGAACTGGTTCGGAGAGGAGCAGGATAAAGACAGAGTCAGGTTTCTGAGGCTGACGTGTTCAGAATCTTCAGGTGAACGAATCTTCGAAAAGCATCCAGTCCAAACAGGCACTTCCTTAAAACCTGTGAGACCCAGCTGGCTGGAGTTTTGCAAGCATCTTCAAATTCTTGCTACAATGGACAGGTTCTGCATCTGCTTCAGAAAGTGACAGAGTTAGTGTTGCAGTTAATGCGACACTATTAGAGCGCCAGTGACCCAGGTTCAAATCTGGCACTGACTTCGAGGAGTGTGTACGTTTTCCCCATGTTTGCGTGGGTTTTCCCCGGGTGCTCTGGTTTCCTCTCACTCCACAAAATGGTGGCGTTCAAGGTTAATTTGGGTATAATTGGGCATCATGGGTTTAAATATCAGGAATTGGCTTCTACCTTGCTTTGACCAAAAAAACCTACACTGACTACAGCTCTGAATTCAAACCATCATACCAGCAAACTCATGTCCAAATAAAGGGATAGGGATGGTATTTATCTCTCTGTAACTAAATCCTTGACTTCCTCAATGGCAGACCCCAATCAGTGTTGATTGACAACATCTCCTCCTCCTTGCTGACTGTCAACACAGGGGCACCACAATAATGCATGCTTTGTCTCCTGCTCTATTCCCTGGACACTTATGACTGCGTAGCCAAGTTTGGCTCCAAAGCAATCCATCAATTCGGTGACGATGCCATCATTGTTGGCTGAATAACTGGAAACGATGAGTCAGAATACAGGATGGAAATTGATAACTTGGTTGGGTAGATACAGAACATTAATCCTGCTCTCATCATTACCAGGAAGAAAGTTTCTCCAGCATCGTGTTTTTATTTAAATCCCTGCATCTGCAGATTTTCATGTTTTACCACAAAGATCTCTGTTGAGTTTAGGAAGAAGAAGCCAAGGAATGAAGGGCCTGTACTGTGCTGAATTGTTCTATGAACCATGCACCTGTTTGCATTGATAGGATGGACCTGGAGAGAATCAGTACCTTCAAGTGCCTGGGAGTCCACATTTCAAAGATCACTCCTGGAGCCAGCACATTGAGCCAATCATGTAGAAGGCACACCAATGCTTCAACTTTTCTCAAGAGTCTAGGGGGATTTGGCATGTCATCTGATACTCCAAACATCTAAGGCACCCTGAGGAAAGTAGACTGACAAGTTGCTTCACAGCCTGGTTTGGGAATTTAATTGCACAGAAATGCCCACAGCTGACGAAGGTAGCAAACATAGTCTGGTCCTTCACAGATACTCTCATCTACGTGAGGTACTGCCTCAAGAAGGCAGCCAATATCTTAAAGGACCTCAATCATCCTGACCACAACCTCTTCTCACTGCTATCTTCAGGCAGAAAGTACAGAAGCCTGAAAATTAATGTCTCAAGTTCAAGAACAGATTCTTTCCAACAGTTATCAGTCTCTTGAGCCTCCCCCTAATACATTAATCATATATGTTTTTTTTACACAGCATTCGTGGGATTTTTCCATTATGAATAGTCTCTGATATGCTGGCTTTGGTTGTTGACACCGAAACGACTAATACTTTCAAATCTCCGTATCAGTTTGCCATCTATTTTTAATAGCATAATGGCATTCCGCAAACAAAAGGGGTGGGATGTGTAACTCAACAATGTCTGCGTTAAATGTCACGTATAACATACCATATTTGACTGCATGTGAGACCCACTTGTTTTCCAAAAAAATGGCTCAAAAATATTACCCTGGTTTTATATGGCTGGTTGAAATTAGGGTGATAATGGTGAGTTGGTTCCCGTACTGGTTATTGTTATGTTGATAAAATGTCAGGTCCGAGAGAGATGAGTCTGGACACAAAAATTTGCAATCAAATGTTACTTTTATTAACACACAATTAAAAGAAAAGCATGGGAAAATCGTAGCGAGAGTTAAAGCACACACGCACACGACGTATAAAGGTGCATGGAAAAAAACGCGCACACTTTAATAAAACACATGCACAATGTTTAAAGGAGTGTGGGCAAACGCATATACAAATAATAAGACAAATGCACACAATTTATAAAAGAGTGTGGGAAAATCTACTGCAAGTATTAATTGAAAGAATAGGATTTCAAACTTTTTCTTTCCACTCACATACCACCTTAAGTAATCCCTTACTAATCACCGCTACCTATCGTTGGGGGCTGGTGGTGGGCAATCGGTGAGGGAGCAGGACAGTGGGCTTCAGACTGTTCAAACTGAAAGGAGTGGTGACTTTCAGCCACAGCGAAACTAGAAGCGATTTAAACACCAGAATCTAGATAGTGCCTTGGAACTAGTGGAAGACTAGTTACAGTGATCGACACTAGCTTGAGTAAAGTTATTCTAGTTGGGACATTGGTGTTAGCGAGCTGAGCGAGTACAGATTTGAACGGCCACTTACACATGGTGAAAACACTTGTGTACGACCGAGCCAAGGCAGAGACGGATCGTTCAAGCAAGCTACACCAGGTAAGCAGCTTTTACTAAGTTGTTGTTATGTCTCACACACGGAGCTCGAGAAAGAACATGAGTAACCGCAAATCTGGCAACAGATGGAGCCCAAATTCGAACCAGGGCACGCAGCCACAGTGGGACCAGTTCACCATCTCGGTGAGAGTGATGTATAAATTGGCCCAAACCATGCATCATCTCAAGATTTTAGAGGGGGCAGCCCTTCCACCGAGAGGCATTCGAATGCAGGCACAGAAATTAATTGATTTTATTAAACCGGCGAATCCGAGCCAAGAGACTCTGCACATATTGGCAAGGAATGCAGAAGTCTGGGCAGAAGCCACACAGGAAACTTTAGTTGAGTACTTTAAAAACAACCTGCAGGAAATTGGTGACATAGTGGCCCAAAATGAATTGACTGACCGGCTACGGGAGGCAGCCACCAAAACAGTGATTTGGAACAGACGAAAAGCCAAGGATAAATTTAAAATTACAGCCGTGGAGGTGCGGAGAAAGATTACGGAGTCACTCACCAGAGCCGAGCCTGCAGGGGTCCCTGCTCCTCCACGGACCTCCAATGTTTCTTGCTTATCTCCACTAACCATTGAGCCAGCTTCCCAAGAGGAACGGACTACGGCCCTGAACTCTCGGGACTGGCCCACACACACCTCCACCACTAACTACACACAGCCCCTCACACACACATCAGTACTCCCAGGTCACAGTGACCCGAGAGCCTCTCCCGGGGTTGGACCACGCTTGGCTGCAGCCTACGAGCCCTCCCCGCTCCCCAGCAGACACACAGGTCCAGGCCGGGACTCCCCCACCGGCTCAGCACACACCACCCCGCAGCCAGCGGAAGCCGCGACGCAGTCATTGGGCATGAGCAAGCTCCACAGACACTTCTCCAGTGCACACCATAGCCCCAGCCCCAACCCCAGGCCCAGGCCCAACTCCAGCTTGCTCCCCCTCTCCAAACAGACAAACTCGCAGGCCAGAGACAGACCACGTGACAGCAGCAATATGTGGGCAGCAGGATAATCATCCTTCTTGTGCTCCTGTCTCAGAGGTTCTGTGTCACTATAAACAGCCCATGCTTTCATTCTAGGTTTCAGTGGGTTCAGTGCCTTATTTCTTTTCTGGTACCTGTGCATTTTGATAAGTCCTGGGGTAAGGTAATTGACTGCATAGTGGGTGACCTTATATTTAGACCTTAGGGTGTGGTTGGGGTTCTGGTTAGAGTTAGGGGCCTACAGCAAGAGAGTCAGGCAGCAGACCTGCCACAACTGCCTCTCAAAGCCTGGGACAGAGGGCCGCAGGAGAGAGCAGGCAGCACTAAAAGAATTACGATGCACAATATACAAAGAAAATTACATTACACAATACACATGATGAACCGAGTTGGTCCCGGAATGCCTTCAGTGCAGTTTATCTGTAGGCGTTCAGGGAAAATGACAAGGTGACTAAGTGGAAAAAAAGTTAACTGGAATGGCACCCTCATTCCGGTTCCGCACTTTTTACACAGCACGTGCTCCAGAAAGAAAGGGAATAATTTCCTGAAACACAGTGACTGGGTAAAAACCATAATTGACTGCTCCAATGCCATAAAAAGACTCTCTGCACAATTGCAAGTCACTTTATTGCACTAGGTTTACTATGAATTTATTGCTTCTGTTATTGATATCATTTTTAAATTACAAGAACCTGTTTGGCTGCAGCAAGAAAGTCAGCATATGTGTACATTATACAATGTATAATCCAATAAACTCATTATCATTACCATTAATTTTCCAATATCTGCACTGTTCGATTTTCATGGAAAAATGAAGACTCTGGGAGTTACGCACCAAGTTCCCTATTTTCTGATGTCAGTCTTTCCATTGAATCTTTGTCTCAGTGCACATACCAATTTTGAGCTGGACAATAGAATGTCTTACCCTTGGTTTTTTTTTACATATTAAAAACCCCACAGTATTTATGAGTTGGTAATCTTACTTTTAACATTTATACTCCTTAATTTAAATTCACACTGGCCAAACTGCATGCTTTCTTGCAGCCTTGCCCATTACAAAAGGGAAAATTAAAACAAGTAATTCTTCTTCAGAGAAATTCAAGTTGTGAAATCTCAAACATTTCAATGTACTGAAATGCCACAATCATCCTGGTGCCATAGAAAAACAAGACAATGTGCCTTCGTGGTCCTAGCCCAGTGCTCTGACATCCATCATCTTGAAGTGCTTTGAGAGGCAGGTCATGGCTCACACTACCTTCAGCTACTTAAATCCTCTACATTTCACCTACTGTCACAACAAGTCAATGGCAGACACTGTTTCCTTGGCCATGCACTCAGCCTGGAACATCTGGACAACAAGGACACCTGTGTCACACTCACACGTATCAACGATAGAGCTGCCTGCAACACAATAGTCCCAAACAAGTTCACAGACTGAGGCCCCAGCATTCCCCTACAACTGGATCCTTCCTGTCAACAAAACGAAGGAGCTGATCATCGACCTCAGGAAGCAAGGTGGAGAACACACCCCACCCGGTCTGTATCAACAATAGATATGGTAGAGAGCTTTGAATTTTTAAGGTGTAAATGTCAACCACAATCTGTGCAAGCACATTGAGATAATGAACAAGAAGACACACACAGGCCTCTACTGCCTTAGAAGCTGAAAAACATTTGGCAGATCCTTGATGTCACTTACCAATTTTTATAGATGCAACTGAAAAAGGATCCTGTCCAGATGCATTACAGCTTGATATGGGAACCAACAAAAAATTGCTGGAGGAACTCAGCAGGTCAAGTCAGCATTCATGCGTGGAAGTGGTTAGTCAATATTTCTCTGCTCTGTCCAAGGACACAAGAAACCTCAGAGAGTTGTGAATGCAGATTCATCCATCACTCAAACCAACCTCACCTCCTTCTACAGTTCCTACAGCCTTGGGAAATCAGTCAACATATTAAAAAACCTACATTTGCCAGTCACACTCTCTTCCCTGCCCTTTCATCGTTCAGAAAATGCGCAAGTGTGAGATCACACACCTCCACATTCAAGCAGAGTTTCTTTCCCACTATTATCAGACTATTGAATGAACCTCCCATTAGAAATGATGCTGCCCTTGCACTGTTGCCGACTGAACTTGTTTCTCTGAAAGACATTTGCTTTATTTTGCACTACCTCTTGATCTTAAGGATGGCTTGACTTCCCGTGATAGCATACCGAACAGTTTCTCACGGTACCTCAGTGCAGGTGATGGTAAATCATTCAATGAACATATTCGCATGACTTGATGACACATTGCTGTATCTAGTTGTGACACTAGAATTAGAGGTTTTGATTGCTCAATTTGTTGCATCAAATCACAGGAAATGCTAAATAAGAAATCATCTTCCTGTCAACTGAATCAGAGAAATGACTGCATCCTCAATCACTCAGGTTCAAAAAAAACCTCAGTTTTCTTTGCCCTTATTACACTGGTTTCATTCCTGGATCACGCACAGGTGTGTTGAGAGGACAGGAAAGCACCCTGTTCCTAGACTTAAGCAGAGCCACTCCCAACTGGCTACTAGAACCCACGAGAGTGAAGAATAGATTGTTCCAAATGAAATGAACAGGGGAAGACTATTTTATTGCCCATCCAAATAATGCTTAGCTCTCACATGTTTTATTCAACTGTTTAAAGAGAGGCTATTGATATGAGAATTTAGACCATAGAAGCATTCTTCAAAAAGAAAAATGAAATAACCTATTATAAGCCATTAAACAAGAAAATCTGCAGATGCAAATATCTAGTTTTTTAAGGCATACCAGTTAACCCATAAATCCCCTGTTTTTGGATGGCAGGAGAGAACCAGAACAATTGGTGCAAACCCATGCAGACACGGGGAGAATGTACGAACTTCTTGCAAATGTCGCTAAATTTGAACTACTATTGCTGGTGCTGTGCATTGCGCCTACTGCTACACTAAATGTGCCTTCCATGTTGTCCAGTGCAATTAAAACATTCCTGTTTCAAAAATCTCCCTTTCTCCAAGCCATGACCACTTCAATACTTCACTTTGGCGTCAGTATTAATGGCTGCTTTATTCAGATGGTCTCTGTATTAATTCAACTTCCATGATTAACAATCCACCAACAAAACTGATCCAACAATTAGCAAACAAAACATTCAACGGCTTTCAATTATATTCTTGCAAAGAAAGGCAATATAATGATAAATTTATTTTCATACACATTGTAAATATGTGCCAACCTTCTTACTTGCTGCAGCTGAACAGGTACTTGTAAAGAAAAACTAAAAGAGTTAACTAATTGAAATAAATTAAAAGCAACAATAATATTCAAGAAATTTTTTTTAAAATATTCTCAGTAATCTGAAAGCATAGAAAGTGACTTACAATACTGCAAACATTCCTTTTGAGCTAACAGAGCAGTCTATAGGCCATTTCATGTCAGGCCACCGCCTGGAGGCCGGCTACAAGAGTGGATCTAAAACTTACCTTTCAGACAGCAGCCCTAAAAGGCTGCTCCAGCATCCCATTCATATCCAGAGGCCTCTGGAGTCGATGGAGGTGGGGCAACTGGTGCCATAACACCACTCGTCATAAAAACTTGTTTATGACATAGTTCCCAGAACAGTTCCAGTTGCTTGGAGGATTATGGATAGGGAAGACAGCTATTGCTTTGCCAGGTTTTGAGCCACAGAGAGTGACCCCGAAGGGCAAATACCCCCAGTGTGGTGGTCTCAGCCTGCACCAGCCATCTCCTGATGGCTCCTGCCGGCTCTGACAGCTCCACTGTCCCGACAATCCCCGCTACCTCCCTCCTGCCGCCCCTGCCTTGGAGGGAGAGGGGTGAGTGGGGTGATGGGTCGCGGGCTGAAGGCATCATCAGCCTGCCCCCAGCCAGCCACTTGCAGCGGCTGTACCTTCAGGTCAGGCGGCAAAGCACTGTGCTCCACCGATTATCTTTCCCTGAGAAGGGTTGGAATCAAGCGCCTCAGAGCTAGCCATGGCATATTCAGGAAGATATATCTTTAGACATAAGGGCTAAGAACCTCCACCTTTACAGACTGGTGTTTTCCCTGCTTGAATGTGCCTTATAATTAGTGTAAAAGTGGGAGGTTCTAGAGTCTGATAGAGCACAAGACGCTAAGACGTAGGAGCTGAAATACGCTACTCGACCCATCGAGTCTGCCCCACCATTTAATCATGAGCTGATCCATTTTCCCACTCACCACTGCCTGGCCTTCCACCCTTAAGAAATTATCAATCTTTGTCTCAAATACACCCAGTAACCCAGCCTCCACAACTGCTTGTGGCAATAAATTCCACAGATTTACCACTCTCTGGCTGAAGAAATTCCTGCGTATCTCTGTTCTAAGCGGATGCCCTTCAAACCTGAAGTAGTGCCCGCTTGTCCATAAGAAATTATCTTTCTACATCTACTCTGTCAATGCCTTTCAACATTTGAAATGTTTCAAAGAGATCCTCCCCTCATTATTCTAAATTCAAATGAATACAGGCCAAGAGCTCCTCATTCCCAGAAACATCCTCTGAACCTCATTGAACTCTCTACAACTTCACCACATCTTTTCTTAAATGAGGAGCCCATAACTGCTCACAATATTCCAAGTGAGGTCTCACCAATGCCTTATAAAGCCTCAGCATCACATCCCTCCTCGAAATGAATGCCAGCATTGCATTTGCCTTCTTCACCACCGTCTCATCATGCCAGTTTACCTTCCTGCACAAGGACTCCCATGCCCCTTTGCAACTTAGTATTTTCAAATTTTCTCCCAATTTGAAAAAGACTACTCATTTGCCTGACCGTACACTTTCCAACATTCTATTTGCCACTTCTCTGCCCATTCTCATAATCTACCCAAGTCCTTTTGCAGCTTTTGTGTTTCCTTTACACTACCTGTGTCTCCACCAACAGTACCTTCATAAAATTCACAAAGTTGGCCACAAAGCCATTCATTCTAATATCCAAATCATTAACATACAACATAACAAGAAGCGGCCCCAAAACTTACCAGTGTAGAACACCACTGGTCAATCAGAATATGATCCCTGCATTCCAACTCTCTGCTTCTTGCCAATCAAGCAATGCTCTACCAATGCTAGTACATTTTCAGTTATACCATGGGCTCTTATTTTGTTAAGTAGCCTCATGTACGGCAACTTTTCAAATGTCTTCTGAAAATCTAAATACACAACATTTCCCTTATCCAGCCTGCTTATCACTTCCTCAAGTAGTTGGTGGAAAGAAACTGATCTTGAACCTGGAAGTGCTGCTTTTCAGGTATCTGTACTTTCTGCCCAAAAATAGAGTTAGAAGAGGTTATGACCAGGGTTGAGGGGGGAGGGGGGGGTCCATCATGATGTTAGCTGTCTCCTTGAAGGAGTGCCTTGCATAGATGCCTTGAATGGGTGGGAGGTCAGACCCTGTGATGGGCCTAGCTACCTTCGCTATATTCTTCAATCTTCTGTCCAGACTCTGAACAACCAACCAGTCTACATGCCACAGTGCATTTGCAGAAGTTTGATAGAGTATCGGATGACATGCCAAATCTTATCAGACTCCTTAGGAAGTAGAGGTGTTGGTGTGTCTTCTTCACAGTTGCCTTGATGTGCTTGCTTCATAACAGGCCTAACTCTGGATATTAGATACTGCACACTCAATTGATTCACTGCACTTGACCAACAAATTCAAATCCAGACATTTGCAAATAATCTGTAATTCATAAATAAAGAAACTTAATGCAATCAATACTAGCTCAACATAACCACTAGGGTTTTCCCATTATACCAGAAACAAGTTATTTATTTTCATGATATTTAGCAAATATTTAACCACAAAACCATATAAAGGGAAAAAAAGCAGATACTCCAGTATGTCCTCCTTGCCAAATTATAACGCAGTCATCGTTTAACCGCAATCCACAAGAAACGCCCGCCCATGACATAATTAACCCAACAACTTACAAAGGAATAATTTTTGTCCATTTTCATATATTTTGATATCGTTAATTAAAATTGGAAGTTTGAAGGGAATTTCAATGTTTAAATTCAAGAATGGCGCATAGAATTTCCATTGAGTTGTAACAAAATGTATTATTTGAACTGAAGAATTTAAATAAACATCAGGCTCACAAACTACAGGGAATCATTTCACAGTTTTTAATATGAAGTAGATCTGTGTAAGTGAAACCTAGCTGGTTTGAAATACAAGCAAAGCTGCAGCTGTTGAGCTTGTCAATCACTGGACACTGCTGTTCCATGATCAAACCCGAAAAGTTACAAGGAAATCTGTGTACCACTCAAAAATCACAAAAGATGGCACCACTCTAGATCTTTTTACCAATGATAGACTTCAAAACAAAGTCAGAGGGACAACTGCTTCAGTGATCTTCATCACCAAAAAAATGTTACTTCTGACATTATTGCCACTATATGCCATTCATCAAACTTGCACTTCAACCAAATCTAATTGAAGTTCTTCTTTTTTTCTTTGGCTTGGCTTCGCGGACGAAGATTTATGGAGGGGTAATGTCCACGTCAGAATGCCAAATGAAACACGGTTTGAATCCAGGCACTCAGCTCAGGGAATCAAATTTCCACTCAGTGTTACTCCACAGGTGTCTGTAAACTGTCTTTCTTGGTCTAGGGCCTTACTCATCTCCTGTTCAATCGTAATGTTTTGAACTCCTCTCATCGAGCCTTGAACTAATCATTTATGCTAGCTGGAAAAGCAACACTGAATTCATCACTTCCAATGGAGTTATTTGCTGGTTGTAAACATTGAGTGGCAGACAAGAAGCACAAGAAGGTGGAAGTTTCACATTTCTACCTCTCACTCAACTGCAAAAGGTTGCCTTTTCTGCTGGTTTTGGCTCCGCAACATCAAATGTACTTCATAACATAAGTTGAGATGCAATTGAGAAGTACTTTAAAAAAAAAGTTGTGGGGCAACCACTCAGTATCAACCTGACTAGACTCTGAACTCAGGCACACAGCGCAAATCAAGGCATTTCCAAACAAGTGGCCAGAGCACTTCAGAACAAGAATTTTGCTGCAACTCCTCACTGTACCTGCAACCCCTCTCTGTCATTGGGGTTCGTGTAATTATTTCATCCGTCTTCAAGTCTTCTGAACGCTTCCACTTGCACTTCAAGGTAATCCTAACGTGGGCAGAGGTTTCATTCACCTCCTTTGTGCACGAAGTGAATCAGCTACTTTGGCAACATGATAACCAACTATTTGCATAACCCTCCCTCCCAGCCTGCAGGCATTTCTCACAGCCACATGTGAAGTGAGCTTGCAACAACATGCACTTTCAACTATGACATCAGCTGATTCCATGGTTACCAGCACTCCTCCAAAATACCTGTGTGTATGCCAAAACCTACCTGTCAGACCTGCCTTGCCATTTGAAATGACAAACCAAGTTGCATTTCTTTTCAAATGGTCGATAAACTGCAGCTGCAATGAAGTTCAATTTGAGCTCAATGAACAATACACCTTCTGATAGGTTGTCTGCCCAAGCTACTCCTATTTGTCTGTACTTGGCCCTTATCCTCTGAACCTTTTGTATCCATGTACTTGTCTAAATGCCTTATAAGCATCTCTAGTACTTTCACTGGCAGCTCATTCCATGTACCTACTGCCGACTGTGCGAGAAAGGTACTCCTCAGATCCCTTTTAAATCTGCCCCTCTCGCCTTAAACTGCTATACCCTTTGAAAAAGACCATGACTATTTACTACATCTATGCCCCTCATGATTTTATTAACTTCTAGAAGGCTCTTCCCCCCCCTCCCCCATCAACCTCAATGTCTAAAAGGATACGTCCCAGCCTATCTGCCCACCCTTATAACTCCAGTTCTCCAGTCCTGGTAACATTCTCATTATTTTCTTCTGCACACTTTCCAGCTTAAAGTTATCTTTCCTATAGCTAGGGGGCTAAAACTGCATACAATGCAACAGTGTTTTCTCACCAAAGTACTGTCCAGTTACTACCTGATGCTCCACCTCTGGTACTCAGTGCCCTGACCAATGAAAGCAAGTATGCCAAAACCTTTCATCAACCGTGTGCAATTATGATGCCACTTCCATAGAACTATGAACCAATACCCTTAGGTCTCTGTAGGACAACACGCTCCAGGGCCCTGTCATTCACTGTGCAAGTCCTGCTCTTGTTCAACCTACCCAAAGTGCAACGCCTCACCCTTGTGGAGTTAAATTCTATCTGCTCCTCCTTGGCCCACTTCTTCAGTTCATTTAGATTCTGTCGTAAACTTAGCATTCTTTGCATTCGGCTATAACACCAATTTTATTGTGATCCGCAAACTTACTAACCACTCTAACAACTATCACCCCAAGTTTTAATGCAAATAACAAACAACAGTGGACCCAGCACAAATCCCATCAGAGCACAACTGATCACAGGCCTCCATTCCGAGTAACAACTCTCCACTACAAATCTATGACTCAATATGCTGCTTCTGCACCAATAGTTTGCAAAGTCCCTATGGAGAAGGCAACAGTTTAAGGCCCATGTACAGGAAAACCAATGTCATACTAACAAAGTAAAAGGAATGATTTGGCTTGGGCTGACAACGTAATATAAACATGATCAGTATGACATCGTTCAAATTTTTATGATGGATTTATTTTAAAATTAAGCTTAACAGTAACCTGTCCTGTCGCAGGGTCTCAGCCCAAAAAGTTGGCCATCCTCTGCACTGGTGTTGCCTGACCTGCTAAGTTCCTCCAACAGTTTGTTGTTTGAACAGTGGTTGTAAGTTGCAACAACAAAAAAATACAGCAGCAGTACAATGTTGACTTTCACAAGATTAATGTACACGGAAAATTACACCTATTTTAGTTCACTTAGTAGCTATCCATCCAGGCAATCACCAGGACAGTTTTGGACTCTCAGGTTCTAATTTACAAAAAAATATATTTGAATAAAGCAACTCCATATTTGCTAAGCAACTCATGCTGCGTGAATTAATTCTTTAACATGTTGGATTTTGAAAGGTGTAGCATTAATAATCTAAAATTAAGATGGCCTAAAAGGCTGCCAGGAATTAACTTTTGAATCTAGAATTGAAGTCTGCATGGGAGTATTTCTTCTACCAATATGGCCTCCTAATTTGTAGTTTCAGGTCAATTCTGAAGGTTTCTGATTTTTATCATTTCAAAGGTGCCAGAAAATAGAAGTTTCAAAACAAGTCACTGGAACAAAAAAATCTCCCAATTTAATTGGGTGCATTGACTGATTTCAATTGCAAAATTGAAGACTTAATTTATGCATGCATTTTCTATTATAATGGAGTGCATCATGACATTTATTGGCAACATGACATACTGCATGTTGTCCCAGGGAAATACAAACAGATAGCCAGAAGACAGATACTACAACCGGATCCAATGAATTACATTGGATTTAATGAGTGATTAAGTTTCTCTACCCTCCAATCTATATTGGGAATTTATGCAATCTTTCTGATTATTACTTTAGGAATACTATTTAGTCAAGTTTGAGATATTTTTGACAAAAGGGAGCATAAAATGTGCAAGAATGAAAATCATGAATAAATAATTATGTTGACAAGATATTAATGCTGTGTTGTGTTTTTAACGTTGGTCTACATTGACTAGACATTTTTTTCATACAAAATATGTATATATATTTTCATACTTATATTTAGAAGATTGGATGCAGCAATCTATTCCTATGGCATGGCAAATGGACCAAGTTAAAACCAAAATGAGACTTGAGTTAAAACTTGCCAAGATTTCTCAACTTGAACAGAAGCTCCCTGCAAGTCTGAAATAATTTATAGATGCAGCTTTTCAATGACTGTGCTAGCCTAATCACGCTCCAATAACCCCGGCGGCAGTAATCATGGTGCCTACTGTAAAGCCTTTCGCTTTGTTTTTCCCCTCTCAGCACAACCTCGCACACAAATGTCTGCACCACTTTTTTCAATGATATGCAGAGCAAAACTCTCCTCAGATGCTGCATGGCCTGTTGATCACCGTCACCATGTATTATGGTCATTTTCAGTCCCTATAATACTTTGTTTTATATTAATATCTGTAGAACTCTTCCCACCATGCCAGGTATAATGTGACATTTAAACAAAAAAAACTCGTATCGAGCCTAAATCTGCAACATAGGTGTAGCATTGCCTATTTCTTAAGTGGAGGAAACAACACCTTTCAAAATCTTCTCAGGTGGAACATCTCAAGTTATCAGAGCTTTAATTTCTCTGCAGAGGATGAACACAAGCTAAAATAAAGTCTCTAAAATACAGTTTAGACATAAAGTGAAAGAGGAATACAGACTCCAGTACTTCAGTTAAGAGATTCAACCCAGGAGATGCCCAAGATCGGATGGGAGGCATTGTCAGATTTTGAGGGAACTAGGGGAGGAATTAACAATAATATTCCAATGCATTTTGGATGCAGGGTGGGTAACAGAGATTTGAATTGTGCAATTGTTCAAAGGAGAGTAAGGATAAACCAGACAGTTTACTCTGAGTGCAACATTGATACAGAACAGAATTAACAGTCACCTAGATTAATTAAAGAAGATCAACAGGGATTTGTTCAGATCAACTTTTGCCTAACCAATTTGATAGAATTTTTTGATGAGGTAATGAGAGTTGATAATAGTTATGTGGCCGGTGTATGCCTAATTTTCCAGGAGGCTTTCAGTAAGTTCCATGAAAAGGGCTTATCTACAAATTTGAAGAAGTTGGCATAGAAAGAACTTTCCCACTAACTTTCTCCAGACTAAAGGTCCACATGTTGGAACTGGGATTTCTGTCTATTTGTGGATTATGTAGAACAATCAGAGTCCATAGAGTTTAACCACACAAAAAAGGCCATTCAGTCCAACTTGTCCATGCCAACCATTACCTACCTAAACTACTCTTATTTGCCTACATTAGATCCATATCCCTCCAAACTTTATATATCTATGTACCTGTCTCAGTGTCTTTTAAACATTGTTATGAATCCACCTCCACCACTTCCTCTAGCAGCTCATTCTACATTTCTATAACCCACTCTATTTAAATCTTTCCAATCTCACTTTCAAAGTTCAAAGTCAGTTTACTAATGAAGAACTTTGTTTTATAAGCAGGTAGTCGACCCACAAACGTTAAAAAACCAGGGTCACAAGAAGAGACCCATTAGAACAGACCAAAGCCATTGACGTGGACAGAAAATGAATTCCACCTCTCTTCTACAACCACCTTCTGTCTTGCTGACATCAAGGGAGAAGTTATTGCCCTGGCACCAGTCCACCAGTTATTTTATCTCCCTTCTATATCCCAACTTGTCGCCACTTGAGATCTACCTTATGACTGTGGGGTCTTCTGCAAATGTATAAATGGTTAGAGCAGTGTTTGGCCACACAGATGTGGGTGTGCTGGAGGTACAGTACAAGGGTAACTACATAACTTTGTGGGGCCTGGTGTTAAGGGTGATTATGGAGGGGTTGCTGTCACCAATTCTCAGGTCCTCCAGCATTTCTGTATGTGTTTTACTACAATCACAATGTCTGCGGACTTTCATGTTTCACCCGGGTCACGTTGGGCAAAAGGGCCTGTTTTCATGCTACGGCTCTATTCAACCACACGTGATGAAATGTGAAAGTTGGAACCTATTAATGGGAATTTGGTTGCAGACAATGGCACTGAAAGCAGCCTTTAATTAGCCTTGTCTTTGATGAGATCCTTTCTGTCATGGGATCCTGGCTTGCACGGATGAATTGTATTCTATTCAAAGCTACACCACCTGACCTTAAAAGAAGCAGGACTGTCCATCAGATCTTCAAACATTTTATCATCTGATTTTTCACACCATGTTGATTCTTCAACACAGTGTTTTGTGGAGTGACAACTTGGAACACAGCCTCCATTTCCCATCCAGACTTGAATTAAGACATCACTGAAGGGTGACAAGTACATTAGCCACCCCACAGAGAGGAGTGGAAACTTGCATTGAAAATCTTACACTTAACTGCTGCGAAGATGATTTTAAATTATCCTGTTTAATTGTATTACATGAGTTTGATGTTTAGGAGCCTGTTTCAAAACTCCTATCGCAACCTAAGTTTCTTTTGCAGCTTCTGAGATTGTTAATAATACTATTAAAGGGTCCCTGCTGCCTGGTTGCAGATCATGGATGGCTTGGTCATTTTTCATTTTGGGACACATAAGTCTCAAAACAAAGGATGGAAAAGGCGTCAGGATCAGATCCATCACCTCCCACGGCCTGCCTTAGTCACCCACACCTACCTTATCTGGGCCGCACGCAGAGGACCTTTTGCCAGGCCTTTGATCCTCTGCATAGGGGGAATGTCTAGACGTCAGAGAATTCCAAGCCAGCTCAGTGAGATGGATTCCATTCATTCAATTTGATGCAGGCATATCCTGCTTGTCCCCAGGTGATGATGCTATAATACTTATCAATAGGCACAACAATGAAATCTCATAGTACACTGAGACAGGATTTGCGTGATAAAATGTCTTAAATCTAGTGTGGTGCATTCAGGTGCATTTATTAAAGGTCTACAATGTATTAATTATTCTGAATAACTTCACAGATTCTTTAAAAAAGGCTTTTCCCTTAGAAAAAGGATCAAGATGCAAATAGTTTTGTTGAATCTTCTATTTCTAAATTCTCGTTTGATTAATTCCATTTATATTCCTCAATCCTTATTTGCTGCGTGTTACATTTACCAGTTGCTATCCATGTAGCTAATTTAGATTTCTTCAACCCTTGGTTCCCGTCTTGTTCTCCCACACCTCGAATCACCTAAAGAGGTCACCATGTGATGAAGAAACAGTTTTCCACTGGTGTCTGTCATGAATCTGTGAGCTACAGCCAGTGAGGTGAACTTCAACACTGAGAGCAGAATCTAGGCAACACATTTTCCCAAGTCCATTCATTATTTACTAGCCTCAATATTGGAGGCTGCTGTTCAGCCCATTGGGTCATGCCAGCTCCCAGATCAATACCACCAATTCCATTCTCCCTCCTCTTAATTCCCTGTTGTTCTTCGTCTTGTGCCCATCCACATGGTTTAATTCTTTTACTATTTACCCTTACTAGGCATCTTTTGCAGCAGGCAAACAACCTTCTGGTACAGCTTTGGGATGTGGGCCGAGGAGCACTCGATACAGAGCCTTGAGGAGAATGTGCACGTGCCACATGGACTGTGCCCGAGGTCAAGGGTGAACCACAATTGTTGGAACTGATTAGTTCTTCCTCTGTACCTGCACTTGCGAGAAACCCTCAAATCTTGACCGACGAAGTATTCTTATACAGGGAGTGATCCCATCACCTTCCATGCTAATTAGATAAAAAGAGTCAGTGGGAAAAAAAGCATTTCTACTCCAGTACTCAAACTGCCTAAATTATAGAACTAATTGAATTTTATATTCACACCAAATTGAACTTGACTTATTTAAATACATTTGAAAAGATTATGAATGTAAAACAAAGAAGGACTTCCAAAGGGTAAATACCTTAAGCACAGCAGAATCATTGGTTGATCGATAGTTATAGAAGAGGAATAAATTTAAGCCATCTTGTTAATCTGAACTCAATACTCAGGAATTCAAAGCCATGGATCCCCTGTTCCTGATCCATGGCTTCATCCCAACCCATTACACCCCCCCGCCACCCATTACAAACACTTATCCAATTGCCAGCATTCCTTGTGTCTTCCACAAATTACAAAAAAACTTCTCCACAGATTCAAGAATTGACTAAAACTGTAAAACTATGTAATTTAAACAATTTCAAAGCAGAATGAACAACCTACACCAAAAGGAGATTTACCAATAAGTGTGCAAATATTGGAAGACCATTCGCACATGTTACAGCTGCTCCTCTCTTCTCCGATCTGAACATCTTGAATATAAATTTCCCTTCTAAACTGCAGATGTTTGGCACTCCTTTTCTCCCTAATGGTCACAGTGAGGTATGGGTATAGGAGTAAACTTTTTGCCCACAAGACATTCTGATCCAAAATGTGGACCATTCTTTTTTTCTCCCACTGCTTCTGCTCAAGCTGTTGAGTTTCTCCAGAAGATTGCATTTTTCTCCAGATTCTAGTATCTGCAGTCTCTCACATCTCCCCAGGCACACCAGCATGGCTTCAACCAAATATTCCTCCCTTCCTTTATACCAATGTTTAACAAAAATCTTTCAATCTCAGTTTTTAAATTAACCTTTACAGATTAATGTGCAGTTAACATCAAAATTTACGGGTTAATGGACAGTGTGGATGGTTGTCCAAGGTTAGGTGGGATCTGGATTAATTAGGAAAGTGGACAAGAGATTGGCAAGTGGAATTTAACATGGATGACATGAAGGAGGCATATAAAATTATGAGAAGCATAGATAGTGTTGGTTTCCCATGGTACGGTGTTTAAAACCAGAAAGTATAGGTTGAAAGTGTGAGGAATGAGTTTTAAAAAAGATCTGAGGGGGGAATCTTTTCACATAAAGTGCAGTTGGTATCGGGAATGAACACCCACAAGAAGTTGTGACGGCAGGAACAGTAACGACACAAAAGGCATCTTAACATGTGCTTCGATGAGTAAGGCAGTGGTTCTCAACCTTTCTGTTTAAGTATTCCCCATGCCATAGGTGCTCTGTGATTAGTAAGGGATTGCTTAAGGTGGTATGTGGGTGGAAAGAAAAAGGTTGAAAACCACTGTTTTAATCGTATCTAATTGACTCGTTATGTGCACAATTTCATAACTCCAAAGGAAATGGGCCAATGACAATTTTTCTCAAGCAAAATACTGGTTCTAGAGCTGATTCTCTTCCCTTCCCACTCACATGCCACCTTAAGCAATCCCTTACTAATCACAGAGCACCAATGGCATAGGGATTACTTAAAGTGAGTGAAAGGAAAAAGGTTGAGAACCCACTGGTGTAAGGCATAGAGGAGCAAGGAGTCAATGCAAGTAGGTAAAATTAGTATAGAGATGGTGAACTGAAGGATCAGTTTCTCTGCCATACAACCCTCACTGCCCTTGTGAAAGTAGAAGTATTATTTTCTGGAACCTGCTGCAGCACTTCATATCATCGTTGTCAGTAGAGAAGTTCCAGGATTTAGTCCTCGAGAAGAATAAAATGAGGTGTTATATTTCCAAAATAGAAGGGGGCATAACTTCAAGCAGAACCACAGTGGATTGCGTTGCAATGCACACATTGGTCTCCTTCTTGAGGAGATTCTGTGAGGTGCTGTCTGTACACAACAGGCAAACAACTTGCAGGTGGTACATACTGCACCAGAGTATGGCAGTGGTGGAGGAAATGATTAGTACGGTGGATGGGTTATCAAAATATGTGCAGTGCATTGTAAACATAGACAAAATAGTGAGCATATGGATGGCACAGATTGGCATATGGGCAGCGGTTAGCACAACACCATTATAGCACCAGCAACTGGGTTTCAAAACTGGCACTGTCTGTAAGGAGTTTGTATGTTCTCCCTGTGACCTCTGTGGGTTTTCCCCGGGTGTTCCCATTCCCTCCCACCCTCCAGAATGTATGGAGTTTTAGGTTAATTGGGTGGCAAATGTTTCAATGGTCAGAATTGGCTTCTACCGTATTGTAAATTATAACAAAAAATTAAAAATTAAAAGATGGGCCGCTTTATCCTAGATGGCACTTAGCTTCCTTAATGCTTTTTGAGCTGCATTAATCAGGGCAAGTCAAGAGCATCCATCATGCTCTTAATGTGTGCCTTGAGTCACTCACAGCAGGATACTGAGCCTCTTACCTTCTGTGAGCAAATATGTGGCTGTCCACCTGGGTTTCTGGTTAAAGAAAAACCCAGGATGTTGACTTGGTGATCGCAATGCCATTGAATGTCATGGATTGCTCCAGGGTGAACTGCAGAGAGAAATTGTTATGTAGCTGTTTTGCATGCTGCTGGAGGCATCGAATCCACGCTGCTGAAGATCCAACTGCGCTGGGTAGGTCACGTCTCCAGAATGGAGGACCATCACCTTCCCAAGATTGTGTTATATGGCGAGCTCTCCACTGGCCACCGTGACAGAGGTGCACCAAAGAAGAGGTACAAGGACTGCCTAAAGAAATCTCTTGGTGCCTGCCACATTGACCACTGCCAGTGGGCTGATATCGCCTCAAACTGTGCATCTTGGCGCCTCACAGTTCGGCGGGCAGCAACCTCCTTTGGAGAAGACCGCAGAGCCCACCTCACTGACAAAAGACAAAGGAGGAAAAACCCAACACCCAACCCCAACCAACCAATTTTCCCTTGCAACCGCTGCAACCGTGCCTGCCTGTCCCGCCTCGGACTTGTCAGCCACAAACGAGCCTGCAGCTGACGTGGACATTACCCCTCCATAAATCTTCGTCCGCTAAGCCAAGCCAAAGAAAAAGAAGGAGGCAGACTTAATTCCTGTCATTTGAGGAAGCTCTCAGAAATTCCAGGAACTTGAGAAGCAGCAACTAGAAAGTCCATTAGAAATGATTGGAACAGAGTGAAGGAAGTTTCGAATTCCAGTAGTTTTTAAAATATTTTATTTTTGATTTTCAAAGACTTGCACAAATCCAAACAAATGATACAATCTCTCAACGATGCTATACAACATTCAGCGTCTGTTTTTTTTACCCTAGTCCCTCTTTACCCCCCTCCCCTCCCAATACCCTAATACCACAAGTAAAAGATTGTACAAATTAAACAAACACCAAAAAAAATTATCAGTAAAATCACAAACACTTAAAGGAACTTAAGAAAAACCTAAAGTAACCTGAAATAAAAAAGTTAAGAACCAAAATACAAGAGTATGTCATCTGCACCATGACCCACTTCATTCATCTCAATCATTCCACTACTGGCTCGGATGATTGCCTTTCTTTTACTCGGGAGGGGTATAATTATATCTGCGCACCAATTTGAAACAGATAGGGCTGCCATACCCTAACAAATGTGTCATATTTCCTTCTTAAACTGTACATGATTTTCTTCAGGAGAATACAGCTCTACATTTCCATATTCCATCATGTAATATTTTGCTGGGAGTTGGACTTCCATGTGACTGTTATACATTTCCTGGCTACTGCAAAGGCGGCCTTCACAAACTGAATTTGGTATCTGGACAGTTTAAAACAGACGGCCATAACATTTTCCAGAAGGTACAATTCCAGATCCTATGCAAAATTCACCTTTGTAATTTTTTTTCAGAATACCCCCAGGTCTTCCCAGAGGGATCTCATCTTCATATACAGCCAGGTGGAGTGGATAAAGGTTCCAATCTCCACACCACACCAAAACCGAAATTTACGGATTGGATTTATGTAATTTTTGTGGTTTCAGGTACAGTTGAAACAAGCAATTATATTGCACCAACCTGTACCTGGCATTAATAACTGTTGTCATGCTGTCCTGACACGGGTCTGACCAGTACCGCTCATGAATTGTTGTGCAGTTGTCTCAGTATTAATAACTCTGCAACTTGTGTGGTGTGGAGGAGTCTGTAGGGGTGACGTGTCACAGGGGACATAAAATTAGGAGGGAGGTGGATAGGGTAGATAATAAAAAATTCTTTCTCTCTGTACTGGCCATTTGAAACAAGAGTCAAAAAACTTTAAGGTGAGGAAGTTTCGAGGGGTTCCAAAGAATTTTGTTTTACATGGACGGTTGTTGGAATCCAGAATGTTCTGAAAAAAAAGGATCTTTGCCCTGAAACGCCAACTAGATTCTCTTTCCACAGAAACCTAACCCATCAAATCCCCATGATGCACACAGGAGGCAATGCCTTTAGGAAGGGAGGTAAAGAAAGATAATTCAATGATTGACAAACTTTGGGTCAATGATCTCATACCTGATCTTTGAGGCGCTCCTGTTGCCCCATAATGGCAGTTGCATGATGAGGATATTTCTGTTTCAGATGCTCCAGGAAAGCCTCTCTTTTCCTGTCCATTTCCGATGGCTGCATTCCCAATATTTCCTTAGAACTGCGGGCTCCACCTACAGTGTGTCTCCGTGGGATGTTCCGAGCAGGTTTAGTATTTGAAGCACGATTATTTCCATTAGTGAGGGCGTCCTTTGATTTAATGCGATCCACGTCATCTGATGAGGTTACACGCAAGTTTGATTTCCCATGATCTAATAAATAGAAAACAAAGAGATGAAAAGTAGGCAAGATTTATCTCAGCCTTAGTTCTAGTGTCCTTGTTATTTGTACCTCTGCATTTCGAATATTTAACAGAATATTGAACAGTATAGCGCAAGATAGGCACTTCAGCCCATGATGTCTGTGCTGAACATGACGGCTAAATTAAAGTAAAACTCTGCTGCTTGCACAAAACACATATCCTTCCATTTCCTGCATTGAAATGCTTGATGTGAGGTGCTCCCTCAAGAAAGCAGCCAACATATTAAGAAAAGACGAACAACGGACAATGTCTGTAAGTTCATTAACTTAATCCATGCAGTACAAGGAAATAAGATAACAACATTGGCTGTTGCTTTAGACACAGAGAAAGCCTTTGACAGGGTAGAATGGAATTATTTATTCAAAGTATTACAGAGGTTCAACCTACCAGAAAAATATATTAATTGGATTAAAGCATTGGTGAAGGTGACAGTAAATGGATATGTATCGAACCAATTTAAATTAAGTAGGTCAACTAGGCAGGGATGTCCACTATCTCCCTCACTGTTTGCTTTAGCAATAGAACCATTGGCAGAACTGATAAGAACAGAAAATAAAATAAAAAGGATAAAAATAAAGGAGTAGGAATATAAAATCAGTTTATTTGCAGATGACATCATAGTGTACTTAACAGAACCAGAAATATCAATAAAAGAACTACATGAGGAATTGAAGGAATATGGAGAAATACAAGGAATATGGAGAAATATCGGGGTACAAGATCAATACAAATAAAAGTGGAGCAATGCCAATGAATAATGCGGATTACACAGAGTTCAGAAAAGAATCACCATTTAAATGGCAAACAAAAGTAATCCGATACCTAGATATCAGATTAGATAATAATTTAGGCCACCTTTACAAATTAAATTATCAGCCATTAAGAAAGCAGCCAACATCACAAAGGACCCTGCTAACCCTGGTCACGTCTGCACTATTGCAAGTTACTTTTTTGCACTAGGATTACTGTGAACATTTATTCCCTTTCTCATGTATTTATTGTCTCGTAATTTAATTCAATTATTTTACTATTATAGTTTTTCTTTATAAGTACCTGTTCAGCTTCTGCAAGCAAGAATTTTAGGCATATGTATATTGTACAAGCTGCAATTGTTTCTGCTTCCACCACTTCTGGAATCCCTTTCCAAGTACCACTCTTGGTGCAATAAAACTTGTCCCTCACTTCTCCTTTACGCTCCACCCCACCCCTCATTTTAAACACATATCCTCTAGTGTGCAACATTTTGAATCTGGGAAAAATGTTCTGCCCGCCTTCCCTCTCTATCCCCATCATAATTTTATCAACTTGCAGAGAACAGCACAGTATAATGCTATCTACAATGTGGTGGTGACCCATATTCACCATCGATCTCGTGCATCTTTACCTTCTAGATCAGCCTACCATGAGTGACCTTGTCAAATCCCTTGCTAAAGTTCATGTAGATAGCATTTACTGCCCTGCCTTTATCATCACCCAACTCAAAAAATTCAAATCAAATTTGTAAGACACGAGTTGCCTCACAAAGAACAATTAATCTTTTTGGGCAAGACATATTACACAAGTATTCATTTCATAAGATTCCGATCCATTTTCCATCACCATTTGCTTAGCCCCTTCCTGTGCACCTGCACAAATTAACACAGCTTTACAGGTGGAATATGATTCTTGAAGTTTCTTCAACTTTCACATATTACCAATGCCTGACTTGAGATGTATTCTCCTTCATTCAGGGAGCCTAATGCAAATGTGTTAATCATCCTGCCAAACACACTCAATCTGCAAGGATCATCCTGAACTTCCAATCACCGACCATTTTTTATTATCTGGCCGACTTCCAATGTCGACTCTCTGACCTCTGCTTCACATTGCCAGAAAAATAAATATTCCTCTGTTTGCAGATTGGCATCTGGCAATCTTTGAGATGCATGTGTCGAGCAACAAGTTCAGTTTTGAACCCTGCTCCTACTTATATTTATGCTGTTAATTACCTAGCGCATGAGGCCAATTCTCTTCTGCCCAAACACAAAAGTTTCCCCCTTGTTCTTTCTTTGTCACTCAGTTTGAAGGAAATATTTTTCTTTTCTTGATGGAAATCATGGACTTGAAACTTTCTCTCTGAACAACCTGACCCACAAAGTGGGAATTTGCTAGATGTCACACTGCCTTTGTGAAGAATGCTTTTTTTTAAAAAAATGCTGGAATGAGGATCTCACTTCAAAGTTTCAACAGATATCCCTGCCTGCACACAAAGATGGAACTAAGAGAGGGTCCAACTCCATTTGAAATCTTTCCTTCCAGCTGAGATAATAAACACACATCTTTGGCCTGTTAAGATACCCTTAATTAATTTGGCACTGCTTTAAATGACTGATCTATGAGCCACAAAGGAACATTGGAAAAAACCTATAATGAAAGTTGGGCGCTCAAGCCTGCTCTACCATTCGATAAGATCACAGCTGATCCTACTTTTTGAATCCATGTTCCCTGTTGTCCAGGATTCCTTGGAGACTTAATAGACTGCATATGCTGGAACGTGGAGCAAAAGAAAACAGTTGCTGGAAGAAGTTCATGCATCGTCTGTGGGTTGTTGACATTTTGGCTCCAGACCGTGCATTGGCTCTGAGAGTAGAAAGTCATCGACTGCCACAGAGCAGAAACAGGCCCTTCAGTCCATTTTCCAGCTAGTCCCTTTTGCCTGCATTTTGCCCATATCCCTGTGAACTTTCCTATCCCATTACTTGCCTAAATGTCTTTTATATGTTGCAATTGTACCCATCTCAATCACTTCTGGCAGCTCATCCACAGAGCCACCTACCTCTGAGATAGATGCTTTGAGTCCATTTTAAATGTTTACCCTCTCAGCTTGCATCTATGCCCTCTAGTTGGGTGGCGCAGTTGGCATAATGGGCAGATCTGTTGCCCCAATCCCTTGCTGTCTGTAATAAGTTTGTGCATCCTCCCTGTGTCTGCGTGGATTTTCCCCAAGGGCTCCTGCTTCCTACCACCCTTCAAACGTACCAGGGATGGATGTTAATCGGGTGTAAACTGGGCAGCACAGACTTGTGGGCCAAAATGGCCTGTTACCATGCGGTACGTGTGAAGTAAAATTAGTTCTGGATTCCCCTATCCTGGGAAACAGTCTATGGCTCGTCTATATCGCTAATAATTTTACACACCTTATCACTCCTCAGCCTCCTAGGTTCCAGGGAATATCACCTTGGCTATCGAGCCTCTCCTTATAATCCTTGTAGTCCTGATAATATCGTTATAGTCCTGATAATATCCTTAATCTTCTCTGTATCCTTCTCTATATCTTCTCTGTATCCTTCTCTGTATCTTCTCTGTATCCTTTCCAGCTTTATGATATCTTTCCTTTTAGGTGGGTGAGCAAAACTGCACACAATGTTCAAAGTTTGGTCTCATTTTTGCCCTGACTGATTAAGGCTAAACACGTTCTTCACCATTCTATCTGTGTCACCGCATCCATGAAATTATATGCACTTGTAGTAGTGGGTCTCGCTGTTTTACAGCATTTTCCAGTGCCCTACAACCAGTATATAGAGGAGAGTGGCAGGAGTGAGACAAAAGTTGCTAGGTGGATCTGAGGAAGGATGATGAGTAGGTGGATCAATGTGAGAAGGGGGATGGATGGAGTTGGAAGACCAAGGCAGGTGGGTGAAAGGCGGAAGCAGAGAAATGGAGAGACAGAAGAGGCACGTGGTGAAGGTGGCGAGAGCTGCCACAAGGTGAAGAGTAGCAGCACCAAGGCTTCTGCTCCTCCCCTTCACTTCTTGATACCGACCATCTTTCCATTCTCAGTCTTGATGCAGGGCCTGGATCTGAAACATCAACAATTCCTTCGTCTCAGCTCCCTCCCCCCGCACCACATGATAGTTGGCCCCCTGAGCTTCACCTGCATGTAGCTTGTTGCTTCCCCTTCCTTAACTGATTTAAAAACTCTATCAAACCCAACTTTACGTTCAAGGATTCTGCTTCCACACTTATAATCATTTGCTCCCTAATTCTGAAAGTGCAGGATCGTTCTAGTTTCTTCCATTAGGGAAACATTCTGCCAACTGTCTGTCAAGCTTCCAAAGAATCCAATGCATTTCAAAAAGATCATTCATTCTGCTAAGCTCCAATGCCTGACCTGATCAATCTTCCCTCAAAAGATAAGCTCATTGTTGTTGACTTTGAACAAAATTCAAAATTCTGGCTGCCACATTTCCCTGTATAATAACTGTGATTTGACCTAATTTATTCCATGCAAAGTATTTTAAGTCAACCAGAGAGTCTGATAAAGCATTAGGAAACTGCATGCTCTTGTAACATCTGGAAATCTCTAAACTCTCTTTGTCAGGACCATTGAGACCATTTATACAATGACCCACTAGCCCACGTCAATACATCCAAGCATTTAGTTCTGCCTTTTAACATTTTTTTAGATATGTTGAATTACAAAACATTACCTTTTTTAATTAACAGCTGAAAAACAATGCATGTCTCCGTTAATTTATATTACATGGTAAAGAACACAATTACAATAATTTTCAGCCAGATCAAAATTTGCTTTTAAACTGAATTCATGTAAAACTTAAAATCTAAAAACAATGGTTGGTCAAACATTAGTTCTGAGAAGAACTCATATTATCATATATAATGAAAGTAGAACTCTGCACTTTGTTCCATTTCCCAGTAGGAAACATCAAAGTTGTGTTTATTCCAGGAAATTAACTGCTAATGAGATTTATAATTTATTCCTGTCACCAGCATATAGGGAAACTGGGGGCCCTCATGCCTGCTTTCACCATTCAATGAGATCATTGGGATGTGATTTTCAGATCAACCACTTTGCTGCACTAATACTATAACCTTTCAATTCTCTTAACATCAAACCCTTGTCCAATCAGATCACCTCTTATTCTTCAAAACAGAATATAGGTCCATTTTGCTTAGATCTCCAAATACAACAAACATGCCATCAAGCAATCAATCTGGTAAACCTTCACAACATTCCCTTCATTCCAATAATCTACTTTCCAGTTAGAATATGACACTTTTGATTCCCTCCTCTAAATCAAAGTTATATTAAGTAGTTTTAACTTCCCTAATATTTATAGGTCTGCCATTATGATAAGGAGTAAAATAGGGGAGAATTTCTTAAATGTCTTCTTACCCAAGTGTACAAGAAAGGAGGGAACACCTGACCTCCTCTTAGGAAATGAGGGTGGGCAAGTGGCTGAATGGTCAGTAGAGGTGGGAACATTGGGACCCAGTGACCATAGTTCTATTAGGTTTTAAATCATTTTGGAAGAAGGTGGGATCTGCCTGCAAGTTGACGTCCTAAATTGGGCCTAGGAAATGTATGATGGCATCATGCAGACAATTAGGCAGGCAAATCGGATGAACTCAGAGAGGCACCTTTGTTAGCATGAACATGTTGAGTTGAATGGCCTGCTCCCATACTGGTGAACCTCTTCAAAGTCTCCACTTCCTTGCTGATAGTGTGACCAGAACTCCAAATATAGCTTAACTAAAATATGCAACATAACTTCCTCATTGTTAAACTCAATGCCCTGATCAATGAAGTACACTTTCTCTATTACTGCATCCACTTGCATTGCCAATTTCAGAGAACTATGGATTTACAACTCAATATCCCTTTGTACATTAATGTTCCCAAAGGTCTTGCCATTTACTATATATTCTTTATCTGAATCACCTCACAATGTGTGAGTCTCCACCCCCAAGATCCTTTCTCTTACTTCAAGCCTTCTTCCTCTTCCTGGACACTTCGCCTTGGCCAGCTGCCCACTCTGGACCTTTTCATTTCCAACTGCTGCAGAGACTTCAACTGTCTCAAATTTACCACCCCCTCTCATATTTCAACCTCACCTCCTCAGAACGCTCTTCCCCTCACACTCTCTGCAACAATCCCAACTTCACCATCAAACCCAGACAAGGGTGGTACAGCTGTGGTCTGGTGCACTGACATCTACCTTCCCAAGGTCAGACATCTCCCCTATTAACCACTCCCAAAGGACCCCACCACTACACATCAAGCCACTATCTCCAATCTCATCACCTTTGGTCACCTCCCCTCTACGGCCACTAACCTCATTTTCTACCACCCTTGCAATGCCTGTTTCTACCTCCTACCCAAGATACACAAACCCAACCATCTGGGTAGACCCATTGTGTCTGCCTGCTCTTGCCCCACTGAACTAGTTTCATCCTACATTGACTCTATCTTTTCTGCCCTGGTCCAATCTCTCCCCACCTACATCCGCGACACCTCACACACCCTCCACCTTCTCCAAGACTTCAGATTCCCCGAACCGGACTACCTCATCTTCATGATGGATGCCCAATTCCTTTATACCTCTATCCCTCACACAGATGGTCTGAAAACAAATCACTTCTTCCTGGACCAAAGACCTGACCAGTCACCCTCCACCACCACCCAATTCTGCCTGGCAGAACTTGTCCTCACTCTAAATAGTTTCTCCTTTAACTCATCCCACTTCTTCCAAATCTAAGGAGTAGCCTTTGGACATGGGTCCCAGATACGCCTGCCTGTTTGTGCGCTTCGTAGAGCAATCCATGCTGCAAGCCTACACAGGCAAGACCCCCAACTCTTCCTCTGGTATATTGCCAACTACATCAGGGCTGCTTCATGCATCACAATGAGCTTGTCAACTTCATTCACTTCGCGGCCAACTTCCACTTTGATCTCAAATTTACCTGGTCCATCTCCGATAACACTCTCCCCTTCCTGGATCTCTCTGTCTTCATCTCAGGAGATAATCTGTCCACCAACATATATACAAACTCTCCAACTCCAGCAACTACCTGGACTACACTTCCTCAAACCCTGTCTCCTACAAGGATTCCATCCCCTTCTCTCAATTTCTCCGTCTCAGCTGCATCTGTTCCTAAGATGAGGTCTTCCGAAATACCGGTTTTCTTCCACAAATGTGGCTTCCCCTCCACCACCAACTCAGCCCTCACCCACATCTCCTCCATTTCCCGCTCATCTGCCCTGGCATCCCCCTGCCTCCAGATGCACAAACATCACCTATCATTCCACCAGTCTCCGCATCCAACATATCATCTGTTGGAATTTTCAGAACTTTCTACAGGATCCACCACCAGACAGATATTTCCTTCTCCTCCCCTCTCGGCCTTCTGCAGGGACCACTCCCTCCGCGATTCCCTCATGCACTCATCCCTCCCCACCCATCGTGCCCCTGATACCTTCCCCTATGGTCGCAGGAGGTGCAACATTTGCTCCGATACCACCTCCCTCACCACAGTCCAGGGCCCCAAACAGGCCTTTCAGGTGAAGCAACACTTCACTTGTACATCCATAGGATTTTTTTTTTTACAGCATCTGGTGCACTGTTTGTGGCCTTGTCTACATCGGAAAGACTGATCGCAGCCTGGGAGATCACTTCCTTCAGCATCTCCTCTCCATTCACAATCACAGCGACCTCCCAGATACCAACCATTTCAAATACAAGTCACACTCCCATACTCACATGTCCCAAGGGGGACAATACCCAAGAGGTTAATGGATCATAACCTTGTGTATTATCCCACCCAGACCACCTGTAGATTGGTGCAACAACACCTTGTTTTCTGTCTGAGTACTATCCAAGCAGATGGAATTAACATTGACTTGACTGCTTTCCATTAAACCTGCTTGCCTTTTCTTTCCCCTTCCCCTTTTTCCTGTCTTTCCAGTTCTTCCACCCACTCTGCCATCCCACCTCCCCCCTCCCTCCTTTCTCCACCTATCATTGCCACCCACCCCACCAACTCTTTTGTTCAGATGCCCGCCGGCATTTTCTCATACTTTGATGAAGGGGTCAAGCCCAAAACATTGGTTATCCATCTTTACCTTTGTTATTTAAAGGACACTGACCTGCTCCAGCATTTTGTGTTCTCACATTTATCCATATTAAACTCCATCTGCCATTTTGCAACCTAAATTTATAGAACGTTGACAGTTTTCTTTCTCAATAGAGGATCCAGATTCCAGAATAAAATTCAATAGCAGAGCACTGAAATCAAAGGACAAGCAAAACTCCAAGAAAATTTTAAGGTTGAGAGCTGGTAAATCCTGGTTACTTTTGTGTTAGCTACCAGAAAGTCAAATTTTTAACAAACTGAAAGAACTTCACTTTCATTTATTTGGACAAGATAATAATTCAGAGGAGTATAGCAAAAATCACTTGTTCCTATGAACACTTATGTGAAGTAAACTGATGCATGAAAAATTAAATAATCAGTTAGAGAATGAATAATGTTGGAGGATGAATGAAAGAGGCCAAAATAATTGGAAGGATCAGTAGAAGAGGAAGGACAATACCCAAGAGGGACAATACCCAAGGGGGACAATACCCAAGGGGGACATTACCCAAGGGGGACAATACCCAAGGGGGACATTACCCAAGGGGGACAATACCCAAGGGGGACAATACCTAAGGGGGACATTACCCAAGAGGTTAATGGATCATAACATAAATCATCAATTACAGCAAAACAATTTATGTGATACTTAGTTTGTGAGAGAACTCATGACAATGACTTGTTATGAAATAGATAATGCTGTGAAAGGCTTTGAAGCTATTGAAGGCCATGACTGATGAATTACTGGGAGCAGACTTGTAGATTGTCAGAATAAGCAATGAGAACAGTGGAGAGCTCGTTGAAAGAATCAAAGACTTGTTGATCCAAACCAAGGCTTTTATTAGCAAAAGACAGGAGCTCTTCACAGGTGGCCGACCAGTCCGGAATGATCCGACCTGGCTAGGGACACAACCCTTTAAGGCCCAAACAGTAGGCATGGCTAAGCGCTCAGCCAATCGCTGTAAGCACAGTCTAGATACTGTAACTATATACACTATATACATTGGTGATAGATCTGTACTATCACATTCAGTAATCGAAAAACAGTGCTGAAACCCGCATTTGGATTAACATATGAGGCCAGACTTTCAAAACAGTGGGTAATTTAAATCTCCATCATTCTGGAAAGAACGGATGAAAAGCCAAGAGGGCAGAGTGTTTTCCATAAAGGGGTTTCTATTGAGGATAAAGAAAATGTAAATTATTTTTTAAGGAAAGGTATGGCTATGAATAAGTGAGACTGCCGCAAAAATAAAATAAGTAAATGGAGAGGCGCACAACTTATTGGGAGGGCAATGGCTGAATGCACTGGTCTCCTTTTCAAGAGATATCAAATTTAAAGACCAGAATCAGTGGAAGCAGTTTTGATCAACTCAAAAGATGGAGATATTAAGCTGGTACTCACATATTCATGCTATTATTTAGGACAAAAGTAGTATATAATTCTGTTTTGTTTTGCATTCTACCCACAACAATGCATTCTACAAGTTCTAATGTCCACATTAGGGTGTGCTGGATTAGTGCTGATGTGGTGGGTACACTTCTGCTTTAGTCAATGGACCATCACCTCAAAGCTTAGTTGTGATCGAGGGCTATTTTTGAGGATCTTTCCCTGGGAAAGAGTTTGAGGTTTGGAAAAGAAGGAGGGAGAAGGCTGAAAGTCAGAGGAAAAAAAGAGGGGGGGGGTGTCAGGAAATAGAGAAATCACATTTCAGAAGATGACCTGAATTTACAGGGCTCGCAATGCAATGGAACGCTTGGGAAACCCGGAAATTGAGAGGAAGTGCTAGTGATCCAACTCCTCCAAGAACCACCAAACTTGCAGGTCTCCTCTGATCCCACCTTGGGAAGAAACTCCTGTTGCCTGAGACAAGATCAAAAATAGATGATTTTGCATTGCGGGCGCCCAAGTTGAAATCTCACCAATGTCTCATTCATACACTGTATTCTAGAATTTGTACACTATGATGAATCAATATTGACACAAATGCCACCTCCCCTGGTTTTTCCTGATGCTGGCATCCAGTCAGTGCAGGAGAGGTTGTAGCCCTTGGGTTGTAGCGCTGTGTCTAGAATGTCCTTGTTTAGCTATGTTATTGTGAAGCACAGCACTCCCTGATGTCTCTCTGATGTTGTAATCTGGCTTCATTGAGTTTGTTTTCCAAGGATTGTACATTGGCCAGAAGTATGGTAGGGAGTAGAAGCCTCAGGGCCTGGAGTCTTAACTTAACCTTTAGCGCCCCCCGCCCCGCATCCACATGGTTGAGTCTTCTTTAAATGGCCCATGGATCAGATGCTGGTAACTCCCATGGTGTTTAAATGGCCCTTAAGCTAGCTCTCCAAATCTCCCACAGTGTTTACATGGCCTGTGTGTCGGCTACTTGCGACCCCCGCGGAGTTTAGCCCATTCGCTGGCTATTTGCAACTCCCACGGTGTTTAACTTGCCTGTGCGATGGTTGTTTAAAGTTTCTGCATTTCCACAGAGTCTGCTACTTCTTTCAATTGTGAAGTCTGCGAGCAATCTTAGGACATCATTATTCACAGGTAGGTTCTTTTCTATGCTTATAGGCTTGAGTTTTAATAGTTCTGAATGGGAATATGTGATCATCTCTGTCAGAGCTGCTTGCAAAGAGCCACTATACAGCGCCATCTTGAAATCACACTACATATTCAGGCTCCTCTCTATAAACTCTGTTTCATCCTCAAAGACAATTTGAAAAGAACAGTCAGAGGAAAAAACAGGATGAAGATTGGAAGATTAAAAATGACACAAGTAGTAATGAAAACTAAGCACAAGTGCATGATCACAGGATATTTTCAATGCAATTGAGCCATACGATGTTCTGCTTTGGGACAAAAGCACAAGTGTCTGTGGTTGGTCGGCAATAAAGGGTACACTCGCCTTCTGAAGTTCCTATGTATCCCAGAAATGAATATAAATGTTATCTGCCATGTGTCCTGGACTAGCCCGTGGACCACTATCAAGTTAAATCATCCAACAGGGATTAGCTTCAGCAGCAAAGAACAAATAGCTTGAAACTTTGCAGATTAATGGCACTGACCATATGAGTAGGAGATTTCACAGTCATAAAAGCTAATGACTCAGGTGTAAAAGATTTCCTGGGTATAGAGTAAGTCAGTAAATCTGCAGTTAGTGAGGGGAAAAAAGTAGAGAGTGGAAATCTGTAGGATTGAGCGAAACTCAGAGCACAGGACAAGGGCGAGGGATTGGAAGGCGGATCTAATGGTATTCCATTTCTTGCCAAAACAGTGATGCTGCAGGTTAAATGGGTCTGTAGTGAACACACAAAAGTTGGCAGATGCTGTGATTGTCACAAAATCACGCAAAAATGCTGGAGGATCTCAGCTGGTCTCACAGTATCCATATATCACTAACATTTTGGGCCTGAGCCCTTCTTCAAGACACCAGGTATGTAGAACCAGGCATTAATCCTTCAAAACAAGAGAATGGAAGTGTTCTTCATAGCTAATAATGTGGTCAGTGCACAGGATTATGCAGAAAATTTCAATGCACCGAATATTGCTGCAAGAGGGCATGAGTTGCATCAATAGAGTTTAGCCCTGAAACCAAATGCATGCAGAAACCAAGAAGAAATGACAGAAGCAGCATAAAAATGGTGGAGGGGTGGAATTACAATCCACAACCATTTGAGATAACACAAAGATACGGGTTCACCAGATAGAATTTTCTTTCTTTCTTCTTTGGCTTGGCTTCGCGGACGAAGATCCATGGAGGGGGTAAATGTCCATGTCAGCTGCAGGCTCGTTTGTGGCTGACAAGTCCGATGCGGGACAGGCAGACACGGTTGCAGTGGTTGCAGGGGAAAATTGGTTGGTTGGGGTTGGGTGTTGAGTTTTTCCTCATTTGTCTTTTGTCAATGAGGTGGGCTCTGCGGTCTTCTTCAAAGGAGGTTGCTGCCCGCCGAACTGTGAGGCGCCAAGATGCACGGTTTGAGGCGATATCAGCCCACTGGCGGTGGTCAATGTGGCAGGCACCAAGAGATTTCTTTAGGCAGTCCTTCTTGTACCTTTTCTTTGGTGCACCTCTGACATGATGGCCAGTGGAGAGCTCGCCATATAACATGATCTTGGGAAGGCAATGATCCTCCATTCTGGAGACGAGACCTACCCAGCGCAGTTGGATCTTCAACAGCGTGGATTCGATGCTGTCGGCCTCTGCCATCTCGAGTACTTCGATGTTAGGGATGAAGTCGCTCCAATGAATGTTGAGGATGGAGCGGAGACAACGCTTGTGGAAGCATTCTAGGAGCCGTAGGTGATGCCGGTAGAGGACCCATGATTTGGATCCGAACAGGAGTATGGGTATGACAACGGCTCTGTATACACTTATCTTTGTGAGGTTTTTCAGTTGGTTGTTTTTCCAGACTCTTTTGTGTAGTCTTCCAAAAGCGCTATTTGCCTTGGCGAGTCTGTTGTCTATCTCGTTGTCGATCCTTGCATCTGATGAAATGGTGCAGCCGAGATAGGTAAACTGGTTGACCGTTTTGAGTTTTGTGTTCCCGATGGAGATGTGGGGGGGCTGGTAGTCATGGTGGGGAGCTGGCTGATGGAGGACCTCAGTTTTCTTCAGGCTGACTTCCAGGCCAAACATTTTGGCAGTTTCTGCAAAACAGGACATCAAGCGCTGAAGAGCTGGCTCTGATTGGGCAACTAAAGCGGCATCGTCTGCAAAGAGTAGTTCACGGACAAGTTCCTCTTGTGTCTTAGTGTGAGCTTGCAGGCGCCTCAGATTGAAGAGACTGCCATCCGTGCGGTACCGGATGTAAACAGCGTCTTCATTGTTGAGGTCTTTCGTGGCTTGGTTCAGCATCATGCTGAAGAAGATTGAAAAGAGGGTTGGTGCAAGAACGCAGCCTTGCTTCATGCCATTGTTAATGGAGAAGGGTTCAGAGAGCTCATTGCTGTATCTGACCCGACCTTGTTGGTTTTCGTGAGGTTGGATAACCATGTTGAGGAACTTTGGGGGGCATCCAATGCGCTCTAGTATTTGCCAAAGCCCATTCCTGCTCACAGTGTCGAAGGCTTTGGTGAGGTCAACAAAGGTGATGTAGAGTCCTTTGTTTTGTTTTCTGCACTTTTCTTGGAGCTGTCTGAGGGCAAAGACCATGTCAGTAGTTCCTCTGTTTGCGCGAAAGCCGCACTGTGATTCTGGGAGAACATTCTCGGCGACACTAGGTATTATTCTATTTAGGAGAATCCTAGCGAAGATTTTGCCTGCAATGGAGAGCAGTGTGATTCCCCTGTAGTTTGAGCAGTCTGATTTCTCGCCTTTGTTTTTGTACAGGGAGATGATGATGGCATCACGAAGGTCCTGAGGCAGTTTTCCTTGGTCCCAACAAAGCTTGAAAAACTCATGCAGTTTGGCATGCAGAGTTTTGCCGCCAGCCTTCCAGACCTCTGGGGGGATTCCATCCATACCTGCTGCTTTGCCACTTTTCAGTTGTTCAATTGCCTTATATGTCTCTTCCCGGGTGAGGACCTCATCCAGCTCTAGCCTTAGGGGCTGTTGAGGGAGCTGGAGCAGGGCGGAATCTTGGACTGAGCGATTGGCACTGAAAAGAGATTGGAAGTGCTCTGACCATCGGTTGAGGATGGAGATCTTGTCGCTGAGGAGGACTTTGCCATCTGAGCTGCGCAGCGGGCTTTGGACTTGGGGTGAGGGGCCGTACACAGCCTTTAGAGCCTCGTAAAAACCCCTGAAGTCGCCAATGTCCGCGCTGAGCTGGGTTCGTTTGGCGAGGCTAGTCCGCCACTCATTTTGGATCTCCCGGAGTTTGCGCTGGAGATGGCTGCATGCGCGACAGAAGGCTTGTTTCTTCTCTGGCCAGGGCGGCTTTGTAAGGTGAGCCTGGTGGGCAGCTCGCTTCTTTGCCAGCAGCTCCTGGATTTCCTGGCTGTTTTCATCGAACCAGTCCTTGTTTTTCCTGGAGGAGAAGCCCAGTTCCTCTTCAGTGGATTGCAGTATGGTAGTCTTCAGCTGATCCCAGAGGGTTTCAAGGGACGAGTCCGTGAGGCGGATTGTATCCTCGAGCTTTGCTTTGAGGTTTGCCTGGAAGTTTCCTCTCACTTCGTCTGACTGCAGGTTTCCAACACTGAACCTCTTTCTGGGGGCTTTACTGTTCCTGGACTTTGGCTTGAAGTGAAGGTTGAGCTTGCAGCGAACCAGCCGGTGGTCAGTGTGGCATTCCGCACTGGGCATGACTCTGGTGTGGAGCACATCTCGTTTGTCTCTTTCTCACACCAGGATGTAGTCCAGGAGGTGCCAGTGTTTGGATCGGGGATGCATCCAGGTAGTCTTCAGGCTGTCCCTCTGCTGAAAAAGGGTGTTTGTAATGACAAGCCGCTGTTCTGCGCAGAGCTCCAACAGGAGGCGCCCATTGTCATTGCACTTGCCGACATCATGCTTGCCCAGGATTCCAGGCCAGGTTTCTGAGTCTTTGCCGACGCGAGCGTTGAAGTCGCCAAGGATGACAACCTTGTCGGCTGTAGGGGTGCATTGAATGAGGTTGCGCAGGTCAGTGTAGAACTTGTCCTTTTCTGCTGGTTCCGCCTGGAGGTTTGGAGCATAGACACTGATGAGGGTGATGCGACGTTTGTTTTGAAGGGGGAGTCGCATGGACATGATCCGGTCCGAGTGGCCTGTCGGGAGGTTTTTGAGTTTGGAGGCAATGGAGTTCTTGACCATGAAGCCTACACCAGATAGGCGTCATTCATCCATAGGCTTGCCAGACCAGTAGAGTGTGTAGCCCGCGCCGCGTTCTTGGAGGCTGCCTACGTATGCAAGGCGGACTTCACTCAGAGTGGCTATGTCGATGTCAAGTCTGAGGAGTTCATGTGCAATGAGGGCAGACCGACATTCGGGTCTCTTGGCCTTGTCTAGCAGGCGGAGGCCCCGGTCCGGGCAGAAAGAAGGAGGCGGCAGCCCCGGTCGGGGCACAGGGAAAGCAGCGGCGGCCCTGGTCCGGGCAGAGAGTAGGCGGCGGCGGCCACGATCCGGGCAAGAGCGAAGGGGAGGCGGCGGCCCCAGCCTCAGTCGAGTGAGGCAGGCGGAGGCCCCGGTCCGGGCAGAAAGTAGGAGGCGGCGGCCCCAGTCCGGGCACAGGGAAAGCAGCGGTGGCCTTGGCTCCGGTCTGGGCAGTATGGTCTGACCTAGGAGGGGAGGCAGGTCCCTCCAGCCCAGGTAATAAACCTGCATAGGAGAAGGCCACTCCGATATAAAACCTACAACCCATTGACCTCGCTGCCACGTCCCAGCTTGATTGGCCACGGCACACGAACCATGGGTGTAAAGGGTGGGGCCAGTACTGCGCGCACTGCACTCCACCTAAAAGCTCCTTTGTGCAGGCCCGAGGACAGGTCCATCTCCTCCCCCTCTACGTCCTCCCCCTCCACATCCTCCCCCTCCACGTCCTCCCCCTCAAAAGATGCTCACAAACTCAAGCTAGCATGCTGGAACCAGATAGAATAAACAGATTACAATTGTATAGATTTGGGCTTGCATCATACTGATGGCAGATAGGGTAAGAAACAGCAATATTTCAAGATAACAATGCAAAAGAGCATTAGACTGATTGATCATTAAAAGGAAGAGCTATGACATTATGTGCACTTCCATACATTGAAGCTCCCGGTGCCTCCTTGAGATTGAATTACAACAAATGATATCTACAGTCACAGTGATAACAATATTCAGAATTAAACAAGAAAGTCTGCAGATGCTGGCATCAAGTTCAATCCACAAAGAGGAGTCACGTGATGGAATAGTGTCCGGTAGGTTCAATCCACAAAGAAGGAGTCACGTGATGGAATAGTGGCCGGTAGGTTCAATCCACAAAGAGGGAGTCACGTGATGGAATAGTGGCCAGTAGGTTCAATCCACAAAGAGGGAGTCACGTGATGGAATAGTGGCCGGTAGGTTCAATCCACAAAGAGGGAGTCACGTGATGGAGTAGTGGTCGGTAGGGGAATGCCAGCCCTCTCCAGAAAAGAAGAAATAAAGTGAAGAAAATAGAAAGTTCAAGAAATACAAAACATAACAAATGAAAGATAAAGTTGTAGAGAAAAGAAGGAAAATGGCACCCAATAAGGAAAAAGTAAAAACAACGGGAAAAAAAGAAGAAAAGACGCCAGAAGAGAAAGGAGAAGGCCTTACCTGCATGAAGAAACAGGGAGCCGTCGTCGAGAAGAGAGCCCATTCTCCAAGTTTGGTGACGACCCCGCAGAGTTGTGACACCCCCGACCGCTGGACTGCAAAAATGGCTCTCTGAGCCAAACAAAAGAAGGAGAACACCGATGGGAGGGGTCGCAGCTGGGGAGCGGGCAAACACAACGCGACCAGCTGAGGGATGCCCGACACCAGGGCTCTCAGCTGGAAGAAGAGGAAAGCAACAGGAAAGAAAGTGAAAGGAAAGAAGAGCAGCAGCAGGAGGGCCCAGAAGAAGAGGACTAACAGCAAGAAGCCAAGCAAGAAGAAGCCCAGCAAAGTGAGACAAGCAACTCATCAGGAACATCAGAAGAGACACAGATACAAGGAAGAAAAGAAGAAGACACAAACACAGGTGCAGACACAGAAGAAGAGGAAGAAGACCAAGATCTGCACAGAGAAATAGAAGGTAAAACAGATGGACAGATTATAGATAAAGTTTTTTTCAAGAACAAATGAGAGCATTAAAAGAATGGTTGGCATTAAAATATAGTGAAATGAAAAGAAAAATGAAAAGTACAGAGGAAAAAGTGAATAGATTAGAGCTGGTCATGACAGAAACAGGGAAAAGATTAAAAAATGTGGAAGAACGAGAAACGGCTATAGAAATGGAAGTGAATTACTTAAGAAGAAAATTGAAAGAAAGTGACAAAAAAGTTAAAGAGTCACAGGAGTTGTTAGATCAGAAGATGGATATGATGGAAAATTATAGTAGGCGAAACAACATAAAGATAGTGGGCCTAAAGGAAGATGAAGAAGGCACAGATATGAAAGAATTTATAAAAGAATGGATCCCAAAGGTCCTGGGAATGACAGAAATTCAGGAAGGAATGGAAATGGAAAGGGCACACAGAACACTAGCCCCGAAACCACAGTAACATCAAAAACCAAGATCTGTTTTAGTAAAATTTTTGAGATATATAACAAGAGAAAATATACTGGAGAGGGCAAAGAACAAAATTAGAGAAGACAAAAAACCAATGGAATGCAAGGGTCAAAAAAATTTTTTTTACCCAGACATAAGTTTTGAACTCTTAAAGAAGAGGAAGGAGTTTAATACAGCAAAATCGATCCTATGGAAAAAGGATTATAAATTTATGTTAAGACATCCAGCTGTGCTTAAAATATTTATCCTGGGGAGCAAAACAGACTGTTCTCGGATCCGTAGGAAGCACGAGAATTTGCAGAACGCCTGCAGGACAGAAGGAGAGATGAAGAGATGTAACAAGAATGAAGAATGGTGATAAAATACATATAAAGATGTAAAAATAATGTATATGTAAGAACTAAAGAAGGGAAAGAAAAGGGAAGAAAGGAAGTAAGGGGGAGAAAAAGAGGGTGAGCTTTGTTATATTTGTAAAAAAAAGTCTTTTCTGGGGAGGTTGGGTGGGAGAGAATAACCATCAATACGAAATCAGTTGATGCTTGTGAGCAGGTTCACAATCTAAATGGAGAGGGGAGTTGTGGTTGCCCGGCAATGGATAAGGGGCAACTCAGAGAAGGGGGGGGAACATTTGGGGTTAAGGGAATATTGGATGTGGGAGTTGTTGAAGTATATTATGTTTTAAATGCATTGTCATACATTGAGTTTAAAAAGAAAACTGAGAGATGAAAATGGGAAAAAGGGGGATGGTGGTGGTGAGGAAGCAGAAATGATGTTTAAACAGGACATGAGATGGCCATGTTCAATTATATGACTATAAATATTAATGGAATACATAACCAAATTAAATGGAAGAGGCTATTAAATTTACTGAAAAAAGAAAAAAAATAGACATAGCATTTGTGCATGAAATACATCTAACTGAAGTGGAACATAATAAATTAAAGAGAGACTAGATAGGGCACATAGAGGCAGCATCATGTAATTCAAAAGCTACAGGTGTAGCTATATTAATTAATAAAAATGTACCAATCAAAATAGAGGAGAAAATAATAGATCCAGCAGGGAGGTATGCAATGATAAAGTGTCAGATATAATCAAAATTTTGGAATTTGCCCAATATATATGCACCTAATGAATAGGATCAAAATTTTATGCAAGATATTTTTTTGAAGATTGTAGATACGCAAGGCAATATATTGATAGGTGGGGATTTTAACCTTAATTTGGATCCAATGTTGGATTAAACTGGACAAAAGACTAACAAAAAGAATAAAGTGGCCAAATTTATGGTTAAATCAATGCAGAAAATGAAACTTATGGATATATGGCGGAGGCAGCACTCAAGGGAGAAGGAATACTCATATTATTCAAGTAGGCATAAAACATACTCAAGGATTGATATGTTTTTGTTGTCGGCCCATATTCAAGGGAGAGTTAGGAAAACTGAATATAAAGCTAGATTACTATCTGATCATTCACCCCTGTTATTAGCAAAAGAACTGGAGGACATCCCACCAAGAACATATAGATGGAGGTTAAACTCCATGCTACTTAAAAGACAGGAATTTAGGGAGTTTATTGAACGCCAAATTAAAATGTACTTTGAAATAAATACGGAATCAATGAAAGATAAATTTATATTATGGGACGCAATGAAAGCCTTCATTTTTTTCTTTTCTTTGGCTTGGCTTCGCGGACGAAGATTTATGGAGGGGGTAAAAAGTCCACGTCAGCTGCAGGCTCGTTTGTGGCTGACAAGTCCGATGCAGGACAGGCAGACACGACTGCAGCGGTTGCAGGGGAAAATTGGTTGGTTGGGGTTGGGTTTTTCCTCCTTTGCCTTTTGTCAGTGAGGTGGGCTCTGCGGTCTTCTTCAAAGGAGGTTGCTGCCCGCCAAACTGTGAGGCGCCAAGATGCACGGTTTGAGGCGTTATCCCACTGGCGGTGGTCAATGTGGCAGGCACCAAGAGATTTCTTTAGGCAGTCCTTGTACCTTTTCTTTGGTGCACCTCTGTCACGGTGGCCAGTGGAGAGCTCGCCATATAACACGATCTTGGGAAGGCGATGGTCCTCCATTCTGGAGACGTGACCCATCCAGCACAGCTGGATCTTCAGCAGCGTGGACTCGATGCTGTCGACCTCTGCCATCTCGAGTACTTCGACGTTAGGGATGTAAGCGCTCCAATGGATGTTGAGGATAGAGCGGAGACAACGCTGGTGGAAGCGTTCTAGGAGCCGTAGGTGGTGCCGGTAGAGGACCCATGATTCGGAGCCGAACAGGAGTGTGGGCCTTCATTAGAGGGCAGATAATAAGTTATGTAACTAAGATGAAGAAGGACTACAATCGGGAAATAGAACATTGGAAAAGGAGATAGTAAGTTCAGAAAATGAACTAGCAACAAGGGATGATATAACAAAAAGAGAAATGGTGGACAAAAAAATAAAATACGAAACATTACAAACGTATAAGGTGGAGAAGAAAATAATGAAAATAAAACAAAAGTATTATGAACTAGGAGAAAAAGAAACACACAAAATATTAACCTGGCAACTTAAAACAGAACAAGCTAAAAGAATTATATTGGCATCAAGGAAAAAGTACAAACAAATTACATAAAATCCAATGGAGATTAATGAGAACTTTAAGGAATTTTATGAACAATATACCAAACTGAGAACGAGGGGAAAGATGATAAAATAGAAGAGTTTTTAGCTAAAATTGAACTGCTGAAATTGCAAGAAGAGGAACAAAACAAACTGATAAAACCATTTGAAATAGAGGAAGCACAGGATATATCAAAAAGCTGCCGAACAATAAAACACCTGGAGAGGCCGAATTCCCAATAGAATTGTATAAAACATTTTAAGAGTTATTAATTCCTCCTCTCCTAGAAGTAATGAACCAGATAGAAGAAACACAAAATTTGCCAGATTCATGTAAGATAGCAAAAATTACAGTAATACCAAAGACAGGGAAGGATCCACTAACACCAGCATTGTATAGACCAATATCTCTACTTAACTCAGATTATAAGATAATAGAAAATTATTAGCAAACAGATTGGCCGACTGTGTAACAAAAATAGTAAAACAAGATCAAACTGGATTTATTAAGAAAAGACGAACAGCAGATAATGTCTGTAAGTTTATTAATCTAATTCATGCAGTTCGAGAAATAAGAAACCAACAGTGGCTGTTGCTTTAGACACAGAAAAAGCCTTTGACAGGGTAGAATGGAATTATTTATTCAAAGTATTACAGAGGTTCAATCTTCCAGAAAAATATATTAATTGGATTAAAGCATTATATAATGGACCATTGGCGAAGGTAAGAGTAAATGGATATGCATCGAACCAATTTAAATTAAGTAGGTAAACTAGGCAGGGATGTGCATTATCTCCCTTACTGTTTGCTTTAGCAATAGAACCACTGGCAGAACTGATAAGAACAGAAAATAAAAGGGATATAAATAAAGGAGATGGAGTATAAAATCAGTTTATTTGCAGATGACATCATAGTATACTTAACAGAACCAGAAATATCAATAAAAGAATTACATAAGAAATTGAAGGAATATGGAGAAATATCGGGGTACAAGATCAATGCAAATAAAAGAAAAGTGATGCCAATGAGTAATGCAGATTATATAGAATTTTAAAAAGAATCACCATTAAAATGGCAAACACAAGCAATCCGATACCTAGGTATTAGGTTAGATAATAATTTAAGCCACTTGTATGAATTAAATTATAAACCACTAATAAAGAAATTGCAGGAAGACTTAGAACATTGGAAAGAATTACCGCTAACGTTGATAGGGAGGGTAAATTGCATTAAAATGAATGTCTTCCCAAGGATACAATACTTATTTCAATTGTTACCAATTCCCTTAACAGAGAAATTCTGGAATGAACTAAAGAGAATAATAAGGACATTTTTATGGAAAGGGGGGAAACCGAGGATAGCGTTCGATAAATTAACAGAGAGGTACAACCAAGGTGGTTTGCAGTTACCAAACTTTAAAAATGATTATAGAGCAGCACAATTAAGATATTTATCAGATTTTTATCAGACAAGGGAAAAACCAGATTAGACTAAGATAGAGCTAGATAAAATAGGGGAGAAGGTACCGGAACATATACTTTATAAGTAGGATGAAAAGCTGATGCAAAATAAAAGCTCACCAGTATTGCATCATTTACTTAATATATGGAAGAAGATCCACGTAGAAAAGAAAAAAACGAATTACCAAATACCAAAATTGTTATTGACGTAAAATCAGCTAATCCCTTTTACAATAGATAACCTTTCCTTTAGAGAATGGGAGAGAAAAGGAATTAAAAGAATAGAAAATTGTTTTTTGGTAAATAATTTATTAACATTTGAACAAATGAAGTACAAATATGGAGTAACTCACGGTACAATGTTTGCATACCATCAACTGAAAGCCTACTTAAAGAATAAATTGGGAAACAGACTGAGATTACCAGAAGGAAGCAGTTTTAAATATGTGATTAGAGACACAATGATAATTAAAAGATTGATAACGAACATGTACATCAAGCTGCAAGAGAAGGAAAATAATGAAATAAGCTATAAACCCAAAAAGTGGGAAAAAATTTAAACAAAGATAAAAAATGAAACAAAGTTATGGTCCGGATCTATGAGAAATATAATAAATATGAGGTTACGCATGATACAGTATAATTGGTTACACAGATTATATATCACACCCAAAAAGTTAAATAAATGGGATCCAACAGTATCAGATAGATGTTTTCACTGTAAGAAGGAAATGGGAACAACAGTACATGCAATTTGGGCATGTGAGAAAGTGAAAAAGTTTTGAGAAAGATCCAGAGATCTTTCTTCTAAGTAATATGAGAAGTAAAGAATTAGGCCTCAAACTGGATGAAGCACAAAAAAGATTTACTATGATAGCCTTAGATGTAGCAAAAAAATGTATAATGTCAACTTGGAAATCAGAAGAGAGCCTGAGAGTACAGCAATGGTACATAGAAATGAATAAATGTATTCCATTGGAAAAAATGACATACAATTTAAAAAATAAAGTCACATTATTTGAACAAATTTGAGAACCATACATGGAACACAACAGAGAGGGCCTACCGTGGACCTCCACCCCCTAAAATGATAAGAAGACAAAATGACTTGATCCAGTGTGTAAAAGTAGATGACACATTTTTCTTGTTTATTTTTATTGTGTGATGACATTGTTAAATGGGTTTATTGTATTGTAAATGTTGAATTTTTATTGGTTTTGGAGGGAGGTGGGAAGGGGAGAGGGAAGATAGGGGGAAAAAAAAAGAGAAGAAAATACCACTGTGTATATTCAAGAAGAAAATGTTTGTATGTATTTTGGTTGATATGGTTCACAGTGTGAAAAATAAAAAATTATTTTAAAAAAAGTTTAATCCACAAACATGCTGGAGAAAGTAATGGGTAACCAATGTTTTCAGGCCTGGGTCTTCGACAGGTATATGCAAAAACAGGCAGGTGCCAGAATGAAAAGGTGGGGGGGAGGGGGAGGTGAGGGAGGAAGGAGCAGGGGGAGAAGTACAGGATAACAGGTAAAAGGCCATCGGTGGATACAGGTGGGAGGGTGGAAAAGAAAGAAACTCTTTGAAAGGAGAGGGAAGGGAAGAGGGTGGGGAGCTGGTGGAAAGGTGATGGAGGGAAAGATGACAGAGACTCAGGGGAGGGGTTTAAAGGAAACTAGAGGAGTAGATGTTAATGCCATCTGGACATATGAGGAGAAAAGAAAAAAGTGGTCTTGAAACCAGCCCATGATAATGGATTTGCATTGAAACTTAACTTCCAAATGATTGCGATTCAGACATTCAGTCAACTCTCAGCGTAAGCTTTTGAGTATTTGAATACATGCGCAAAAGGCAACTTACTAAAATTACTGAGGGGCATGATGAGGCCATATAATTCGTTTTGTCTTCTTGCCTAATAATGGGTATACTTACTCCTTTGGGAAACCAATAGAGTTTCACCACACTGGTTTCTGGAACCTCACAGACAAGTAGGCAAGGCTACTACTCTGCTGGATGCCTACTCTATTAAGAACTTTCCCTCTGCTCTCTGAAGGGAGGTCTGTGGGAGCCTCCCTCACTGCTCCCCATGTACTCACCCAGACTTGCTTCTACAACCATGTGCCTTCGTCACTCCACCTATTACCTCCTGCCTGTGGGAGTGTACTCTTTCTCCTTCTCCTACCCCTCCATTCACCATGTTTGGGTGCCTGTCTACATTTTCCTCATAACTTGATGAAGGCCTCAAGTTTGAAACATTGGTTATGTTATTTTACCTTTGCGATATAAATTACACTCTTTGACCTGCTGAATTCCTCCAATGTTGTGTCTTTACTTCAATCGGTGTGTCTGCAGACTTCCATGTTTGGAAGAAGGCAGTGTGGCCACACTGAAACACCAAAATTCAGATGGAGCATCGCTGATCTCAAGCCATCACTCAGTTGCTCTTCTCACAAATGCCGAATATTTCCAGCTTTTTTTAAAATTTAGATTTCCACCAGTTGTTGCTTCTTTTATTTTCATAGACGTTCACAGAGGGCTTGACAGGACCTGCTCATAAAACCCTCCCCACCTGGAGAGTGTGGGGTGGGTAGGTGCCAAGGGCAGTGAGTTTAGACAGGGGCCAGATCCTGGCTTGTCTGACCTAACATGTCTCTACTAAGGATACCAATTAGGACTGGAGTGATTGTTGGTGATATAATTTGTAAGATTGCAAATAATATGACGACTGGTGGTGTTGTGAATAGCAAGGAAGTTTTTCAATGGTGTGGTGGATTATATCATATTTTATATTATATATAGATATGTTTTTGAAGGAGATAGATTTGTGGGGGGACTGTAGGTCACAAACAAACACAAACAGTTCACAAAACAGATCTCATTTAAAATGCCAGAGCTCTGCTCAAGCCAGTCTAGGCTCCAAGCGCCTTTGCAAAAACTTTGAAGAATACCTATAGAGACATGCAGTGAGCAATGGATTATTGTTTTGAAAGCAACAGATGAACTGTCTGAATGCATGTGGTTTTGCAAGCAGAGAGAGAGTGAGAGAGAGGAGATCAAACAGGCTTTCTCTAAGAGAGTGAGAGGGAACTGGTTTCTGCAGCATGGCAAGCTGGCAGCTTGTTGAAACCCTATTTTGAAGATGGGTTGTGAGTTCTGAGTTCAGCCTGTTGAAAACCCTTGTGGTCCATACAAGAGGAAATACCTGGCTAGAATGTTTCACCTGAAATAAAGGAAACAAAAGTAACTCTGTTGTGACCTGATGGGGCAAGTTTCATCGGCAAAACTCTGAAGTGGCTGATCACAGGGAATCATTTTATGTGTGTCCAACGAGAAATGAATCTCTCTCTGAAACCAATGATAACCTTCCTGAGCGGTAACCAATTACTTTTAAACACCAGAGTTCAGTGTGAAAATTCATAAATGTTTAATTCTGTGCATAGTATACGAATTGCCTGATTCCGGTGAACTTGGAAGAGTGAGAAGTGAGATTGGACTGTGAATCAAATAACTTTTCTGGACTTATACACTTTACATACACGTGTACTTAGAATTAGAAGGGGGTTAAGTTAGGTTAGATTAGGTAATAGTAACAAATTAAAGTTTGATCCTTTTTTATGTTTAAAGAAAATTAAAAACTACTTTGTTCAAGTAGCCATTTGGTTTGGTAAATTTCTAATGCTGCTGGGTTTTGGGGACCTCTGGGCTCGTAACAATGGTTACAGTAGGATATAGATCACTTGGAAAGGTGTCTGCAGTTAGAATTTAATCCTGATAAGATGTGATGCATTTTAGGAAGTCATTTAGGTGTCGGGCCCACATAGTAAATGGTAGGACACCAAGGAATGTTGATGAGCGGAAAGGCCAATGGGTCAAATCTTAGAACCCTGAAAGTGACAATGTAAATTGATATCATGGTGAAGGCAGGATATGCAGAAGTATTTATTCTGAGAAGATAGATCAAGTAAGTAGTATTCCTCCACCCCCCCCCCCCCCCCACCCAAGGTAAGGGAGTTAAAAACAGGAGAACACAGCTTTAATGTAAGAGGAAGGAGTTTTAAAGGGGAATCTGGTTAAACCGTGGAAAGATTTGACATCGGGAATGCATTGCCTGAGGTGATGCAATCCGATATAATCACTACATTTAAGAAGCATTTAGACAGACACATATCAGTAAGGCATAGTCTTAATGTAAGTAAGATTTGAGTAGAAAGGTCAGCAAGGACATGAGGGGCTGATGGGCCCTTTCTGTTCTGTACAACTCTATGACTCTCTGATAACTTTATTCTGAGACTGAGACATGGTTATAAAAACAAAATGCTGAGAATATATGAATGAGGCATTGGCTGCCGATGAAACACAAGGCGCCTCCACTCAATATTAGTTATTTGGAGCAAGTTTAGATGAACTTTCGTCTCTACCCCCAAAATCAGAGGGCAGATTATTTGCCAAAGTCAACTTTTGAAATGGTATTTCACATCACTGAATTGTCATGTGAAATGGGAAGCTGGCAGTCACAATTAGCTCTGTGTGTGTGATCATAATTCATTGCATTACAGTTCTGTGCCATTTGTCTTGAAACGTGGAGGGGAGAATTTGAGAACTTCCTCACTAATGGAGAGCTGCAATGTACAGAGTGAAACACCAAAGGCTGCAGATAATGTGATGGTAGTCAAAACATAAAATTGCTGGAGGAACTCAGCCGGTCACACAGCATCCATAGGAGGTAAAGACATATTACCAATGTTTCGGGCCTGAGCCCTTCCTCAATGTATGAATGAAAAAATACAGACATCTGAATTAAAGGCTGGGGAATAAAAGGTGGAGGTGTACAAACCAACAGACAAAAATGTTAATTGGATATGAGAGGAGGAAAGGTGAGAATTGATTTTGGCTCAGTGAAAGGATTCAGAGGGAAAAGTGAGGAGAGAGAGCACACTAGAGAAAAGGAGATAGGAGGGAAGATGGGACAGTGGTGGGAAGGTGGGTGGGTGGAGGGTTATTGGATACCATATGCAATCTACAAAACTGCAGGTTTTCCATAATTGAAAATATAAAATCTGCAGATGCTGAAAAACTGAAATAAAAATGTATCATAACAGCAACTCCAGCCTGACCCAGCAGAGACACCCTTTATCCAACCCATCTTCCTTTGCAACCTAAAATCAACTTGTTTGCTCTCCATACCAATTATGACATGAATCTTTGACCTGAAACATTAACTGTTTCTCCTTCCACAGATGCTCTTTGATCCAGTGAGTGTTTCCAAAGTTCAAATTTATTGTGAGAGAACATACATCACTTCACATACAATCCTGAGATTCTTTTTCCTAGAGTCAGGCAGAATTTCTACTAATCAGTAGTGCAAAAACCTGTCCTTAAGAAAAGATACGGATACAAAATAAATGTAAACAAAGAAACAAATGTAAATAAACTGAATTCAATACAGAAAATAAATATTCAATAATAAATAAGGTCCAAAGTGAGCGTCCATAAATGTGTCTCTGATTGAGTTCGGTGTAAAGGAGTCTGATGGTGAAGGGGTAGTAACTGTTCCAGAACCTAGTGGTGTGAGTCTTGTGGCAATTACCGTAAATATTAGTGTATAATGCGACCACCCCCCCATTTTTGAGGGGAAAAAGGTGGAAAAATTTTACTCCTGAGTATAATACAAACCCCCCTCACCTGCCTGAGTCACACTCGCGCCTCTCCACTCGCCCGCCCAGCCTCCTGAGTTGCACATGCGTCTCTCCGCTCACCCGCCCTCGAGTCACGCTCGTGTCTCTCCACTCGCCCGAGTTACGCTGCCAAATACCGCTTACCCACAGAATTTTTTTTTAAATGTAACTCTCGTGAATAATGCGACCCCCCCAATTTTTGAGGGAAAAAAGGGGGATTTTTTCCTCATTATAAACAAATATTTATGGTATATCTCTTTCCTGATGGCATCAGTGAGAACAGAGAATGTCCTAGGTGGTGTGGATCCTTGATGATTGATGCTGCTTTCGAATGACAATGTTCCATGTAGATTTTTTGGATGGTGGGGAGGGCTTTGCCTGTGGGCTGTGTCCACTACCTTTTGCAGGAATTTTGGCTCAGAGGTATTGGAGCCCTCATGCTTTCCACTACAGATCTGTAGAAATTTGCCAAAGTTTTCAATATCATCCCAAACCTCCACAAACTCTTGAGGACGTAGAGGTGCTGACTTCCTTTCTTCACGATAACATTCATGAGTTGGGTTCAGGAAATATCCTCCAAAACAGTGAGTCCCACGAATTGATATTTACTCACTGTGGTGATACCAAGGTAATGCTATTTTTTCCATTTGTATCACCTCTGTGTAAGGATGGCTCTCCTCCTTGCTGACTTACCCTGTGACTCCTCCCCTTGGAATTCCATAATAAAGATGGTAACGTCCAAATCTGTCCTCCAGTACAAACCCTGGAATCAGGCCAGTAACACGAATGCATGTTCAGTGCTATGGGAATAAAAGCCTTTCGTCTGGCAACATCTAGTCTTTTGAAGTTACTGATAGTCTATCAATTTTATTCCCATAATATATATTTTTTTTAAAAATCGCAACAGACAAGTTGCTGAGGCCGGACCGATTTGAGCTTTGGCTACACTGTTTCAATTACTTTCTGCAAGCCACCGCTCAAGTCATGGCATCAGACGACAACAAGCTGCATTTACTACAATCGCGGGTCAGCCACCGCACCTAAACAGTGATCAGGAGTTGCACTACGTCCAAAGAGGCAATGAAAAAGCTCCAAAACCAGTATAGACCCTGGATGAACGAGGTCTATGTGCAACATTTCCTGGCCACTCAAAAGCATCAACCTGGTGGGTCCATCGAAGAATACTTTCGGACACAGTGTGAACTCGAGCGAGCCTAGGGCTGCAGGGTCATTATTGCAGATGCCTATATAGACGAGCTCGTCTGGGACTCAGACTATACAAACCAGGGGCTGCTGGAACAGGATGAACTGACCTTGCAGAGGGCCTTTGAGATATCCAAAATGTTGGATGTAGTCCTCCATAACATGGACTCATTCTTCTCTACAAATCTTTCCACTGGTGAAAATGGAACAGATTTCAAATGCAGAATCCAGCACAACAGTGCAAGTCTTTGATCAGTGAGGAGTTCCTGATTGGAAGTGACTTCTTGGAACATATTCCTGCCTAATAGAAACTGTAACAAAAGTAAAAATGAGTTGTCGAATGACCTTGTGCCACATTCCTTTGAGTTTAAAAGAGGAGAAATTTATACAGAGGTATTTAAATCTTTTGAACCTTTCAATCTATGAAACTATGGAATTCTCAAAGATATTCAGTGCTGGGATAAAGACATTTTTTAAAAAAAAGCCTTTTATAATGGATTGTGTGTACAGAATAGGTCCCTCTGGCACATGTGTGCAGGTGTGCACCTGGATGAAGAGGGACTATAGAAACAATCAATTCTGTCTGGTGGAAAAAAACTGTCCAAGAACAAAGGAGTGATCATGAAGTATGCTAGTTTTAAATACATACATCTTAGCACTGAGCACATTTAAAGAACTTCTTGAATCAAACTTGGATTTCCTGCAAGAGTAAATATTTTTAGAAATATAAGCTATTATAAGTATCAACAATTTTTCTGTTTAACTAATACAATGCTGCATCAGAAATTACGTTTCTGGTAATTACAACAAAGTGTCACAAGAACAAGGATTTACCAGATAAGTAGAATCAGATATAATATTTTCCGAGGCACTTTCTCTTTGCTACCATTGGCAATCATTAAATTCCAGATACAACTCCACGCACACTGATAAATTATTCTTTATTAACACCGCCAACTCAAAAGCCAAGACTGTAAGTGAGTGCAGAATGAGGTGTCAGCTTGATTGGTAAATGTAGGCTCAATTTTGAGTTTTAAGAAAACTTTATACAGGTACATTGTCAGGAGAGGTTATGGAGGGACTATAGCCTGGGTGCAGGTCAGTGGGACCTGGCATAAAAATAGTTTGGCACAAACAAGAAGGGCCAAAGGGCCTGTTTCTGTGCTGTAGTGCTCTACGCTTCTAAGGAACAATATACTTTTGAGTATGAAAAGCAGATGCCATGGATAAAGATCAAGAAACTTTGACACATATATCTGCAAAATATAACTGCATAACTCAATTTCCTTGTTACTCTTGCAACAATTTATTCATCTATTATGAGTTTTACACAGCCACTGAGAAGCGGGAAATTTGCACAAGTTTCCCACTATGCTGGCTGTGTCAAAAGGTTGTGTGGGGAAATTAGTAGCTAAATTCCATCCTGACATTTCTCCTCCATTTTTCCAGACTGCCTGCAGTCTAAACTGACTGCAGGTGCTCTGCAAAAATCAGCTAAAATGCCTGACCGCCTTGCTCCTAGCCCTTGCCATCCATCCCCCACCCTGGCTCCCCTGCCCCCAGCCATCCCCACCCCCATCTAACATCCAATGCAGCAGCAGGGGTGCAGCGCTGCCGGACCCAGAGTTTACTAGAGCACCACACCAGCTCGTGGCAATAGCTCAATGCAGGAACAATGGCCGTCTTGGTTACCGTTAATCCCCCACACAGCCAGAACTGCTCTATCAAAACCAGAGATGTGCAGAGCAGGATTATGGGTAAGGAAGATGGTCTTTGATCCCCCCATTGAGCTAGCCACTACCTGCTTCTCTGGGTGCTGGGAGCCAAGAGTCACCTTTCCACTGCAGATACGAGAGGGTTCCCATGGAGACGGAGGTGGAGGGATCAGGACAACGAGGATGGGGCTGGGGGGGTCTTCCTCTGAAAATGGAGAATATTTGCACAACAATTTAAAGATTCAGTTATATTTTATTCAATCGACCTCCACCTCAAACGTCCAGCCTCCGAAATCACCACAACTCGAGTGTAAACGCCCTACCTGTGTGAACGATCATTCTGGGGGGTAAATATGCTAATTTATTACGGGAAATTAATGTTACTTATGTGTAAAAATCATACATCTCGATTCAGTATAATGGCTCCTCTCCCACTAAAAATCCACTAAAAATATTTGAAATTGTGTTGCTTTAAAATAGGTATTGAATTATACCAGTTTGAAATAACACATTGAACAATTTTCTTGACATCTATTCCGATTTTGAACTATTTTTCATTCAAACAAAACAGTTGTTTTCCTGTGTTCGAATGAAATTTTAAGAGATCAGTATAAATCACAACAAAAATTGAGGTTGCATGCTTTTAGGCTCGCTGTGCCTAATTTTCATGACTGATGGTTAAATGCCTTACAATATTAATTCTTACGCATAATGGATGTGTGTTTGGGGCTTTCCTCAGACCCAATTGTTTACACTGATTACACTCATGCTCTTGTACTGGTAGAAGATAGGAATAAACAAACATCTGACAACTGGCACATGAATGCATTTCATAATCCAGAGATAAGGGTTTGAATCCAACTTTGAGAGAATTCCAGTTCAGATCCAGAACAAAAAAACCATTATGAACATCAGTGACCCAATATGCACTGACTTGCTGTAAACTTTTAAGTCATTCTATAATAAGCTTTAGGGAAAGAAATGCATCATTTATTTTTTGGCAGGTCCAGAACAATGTGGTTAAACAGGAATGTCTGCAGAAACGTGATTGTAGATGCTGTGTGACCTGTTGAGTTTCTCCAGCACTTTTGTGCAGTGCTGAGCAATGTGGTTGGTTTTTCACCAGCCTCTGCCCAGCAAGAAAACAAGTCATTACCACTTTCTAAGGGCAAATAGAGATGGCCATTCAGCTTGTAATGAAGGTGTTTATGAAATTGATTGTGCATCCTGCGCAGGATGCTACAAACATGCTTGAAAATCAGACATTTGTAGGTGCTTGTAAGTTGGTGGTGTGGAGTTTATATTTTCTCTGTGGCCATGTAGTTTTCTCAAAGATTTTAAAAAATATGCTAGCTGGCAGGCTAATTATCCCTGGTGGCAAGAGAATGAAGGGGGAGTTGATGGGCATGCAAAAGAGAACAGGTGACAGGGAAGTGCTGTAATGGGAGAATGGGACTGATGAAATTGTCCAAGAATGGACATAAACTGTAAGCCAAATCACCTCCTTCTACGTGGCAATAAAATACAAGAAATATGGCTCTCCATATCCTCCTCACAGCCCATTTTATGTCACTAGCAGTTAGTGCAATACTATTGCAATGCTAGTGACCCATGTTGGAATCTAGCACTGTCGGTAAAGAGTTTGTATGTTCCTCCGGCTGCTCTGGTTTCCGCCTGCCCTCAGAAACATACGAGATTGGTAGGTTAATTAGGTGTAATTTGGCAGCGGAGGATTCATGGGCCAGAAGGGCCTTCTATACTGTGCTGTCTTGTTAAAATTAAATTTTAAGAAAATGTTGTGCTTAATCATCTCATCCAAAACTTGTGAGAAATCAATGCACCAGTAAAGGGTCACAGACTCTCAACCAAGCAATGGCTGGACTTTCCGTTCATAAATCAATGCTGACTCTGCCAGATCCTGTATTACTACTGCCAATATTCCAGGAGGTTTCCTATCTGGGATAGTGGAGCAGGTGTTGATGCAGGGAGAGGTGAGATCCAAGCAACGAACTTGTACTCCTTCCAAGTTGGATCACAGAAAATTTCAGAACAGTACAGGCCCTTCAGCCCATGATGTTGTGCCAACCTATACAAGCATACTCCACCACAATCTCATACTTCCCTAACTCATACTCAGATCTGAGGGATCTTTCAAATATCAAAGTCTTTTTGAATGTCCACGTTAAACCAGCTTCCACCACCACCCTCATCAATGTTGTTCCAGGCACTTATCGCTCTGTGTAAAAAAAAAACTGACAACTCCCCTGAAATTCATCCACTCATCTCAATCAGATGTCCTCTAGTATTCGTGACTGTCATCCAGGGAAAAAGATACTGGCTCTCCATCCCATCTAAACCCATCATATTCACATGTACCTCCATTACATCACCACTCATCCTTTGTTGCTCCAAAGAGAAAAGTCCTAGCTCTGTGAACCTTGCTTCACAAGATGTGTTTTCCAATCCGCGTGACATCCTGATCATTCACTTCTGTACTCTCTAAAAAAAAATCTACATGCTTCCTGTAATGAGTTGACCAGAACTGAATGCAACACTCCAAGCGTGATTTATAGAGATTTGTACCACAGCAACATTACCTCATGGCTCTTGAACTCAATCGCCCAACTAATGAAGGTCAGCACACAATAAGCTGCCTTAATCACCCTATGAACTTGTGCAGGAAATTTGAGAGATCCATGGCCCTGGGCCTCAATATCTTACTGTTCCTCTACACTCTTAAGAATCCTGCCATTAACTAAATAATCTGGCTTCAAGTTTAACCTTCCAAAAGTGCTCACAATGTGATCTCTTCCACACTGAATTAACCAAACTCAGACTGGGTAACTGTTTTGCAGAGCACCTCCTTTACTCTGCAAGATTATCCCAGAGTCCCTAATCGCCTTCCATCGCCACTCCAGTGTCTTTGACTCTAACATTTGTCTAGCGAGCCAATATTAGTTCAATGTTTGGAATCTCTTGTTCTGAAAAAGAAAATCCCAGCCTTCAAGATCCAACATTTAATTCAAGCTTGCCAGCTCGGATGACCATAAGACCATTAGAGACAGGAGCAGAATTTGACCCATTCCATCTGCTCGACCATTCAAATCATTCTTCCTTTCAACCCATTGTCATGCCTCTCCCCATAACCTTTGCCATCTTTACCACTCATGAATCTATTAATCTCCACTTTCAATCTACTGAATGTCTTGGCCTCCACATCTGTCTGTGGCAATGAATTCCACAGATTTATCATGCACTGGTTGAAGAAATTTCTTATCACTGTCCTAAAGGGACATCCTTTTATTCTGAGGCTGTACCCACTCGTCCTAAACTCTCCCACTGCTGGAAACATCTTCTCCACCTCCACTCGATGCAGCCCAAACAAGTTTTAAAAAAGTCATCAATCTATAACATTAAGGATAATCATATCCTTTCAGATGTGTACTTCAAGCATTATCTTTTATTTCAGATACCCAGCGACAAGCATTTTTTCCACATATATGCTTTGTCTTCTTTATATCTCCTCCAGATTCAACAGCTGCATTTACTAAACCATAACCAGCAGCAATAACGTTGGGTGACATCAGTCTTTTGATCTTGCAGATACTCCCACTGTTTTCTCCATCACTCCTTGCTTACTGCAACTCAAACACATTTACCTTGTGGTTCGCATCGCAGGCCATTCTCATGCAACATTAACTAATTCACAAGTATTTTCAGCATTTTGCATTGGTAATTCAAGATCACTACTCTTGAACATACATTTGGAAATATGGAATTGATCCTTATTGACCAGCTTGGTTCCACTTGGTAGCCTCATATGTTACACAATTAAGATGCCGCTTCATCACTGACCTCAAGCTGTTTCCAAAATAAAAATTGCAATTCCCGACTTTGCTGTATGAGTTATTCAGACTGTTGAAAAACTTTCTTTTGTAATCAGCTAATTGAAAACAAATGTACCAGAGCCATACTTTCACTGTGGCTTACATTATCTGGGCTTTGATTACAGCAGAACAGGCTTCACTTGACTGGCTCGAATGTTTTAATTGCAGAAGGATACTAATGAGAGCCGGTTAATTGCAGCTGATAGTTACAACTTTGTTCCTTTAACCCCTGGAAACTGTGGGCTACAGACACTCAAGTATTTTGCACCCACTCAGGTAAACACTGATCTTCTCCGTAACATAAATCTCACTTCCCTAATTCTGACGAAGCTTCTCTAATCTGAAATGTTGACTGTTTCTTTTTCCATGGATGCTGCCTGACAAGCTGAGTTTCCACAAATTTCTGTTTTTATTTCAGATTTCCAGTAGCTGCAGTTTCTTTAGAATTTTTATTGAACTGCAAATGTATGTGATGAAACGAGCTAACCATAAACTTCACAAAACTTGCAGAGTCATCTTTGTCTCAGATCAAATTATTACGTTTCCAAATCAACAAATTCTGAAGATCCAGAATTCACATTTTTTTCAAAATATGTGTGTCGGTGATATCATGCATTTCCGACTCAGCTGTACTGAAGAAGGGGTGACTCACTAATACTGGGAATGCCAAATAGGCTTTTTCAACATCCATTCTAGATTAATGTGCAGATCGTGAAACAGTGAAAGGAAATCCACTTCAAATACAGCATGACCTGGCAATGTGAACCGACTAAATGTTGAGTGCTGCTCCACCTACTGGATCACCACAATGTTTGTTTCCAAGACAGAACTCCTTAGATCAAAAATAATAAATGTGGAACTTGATGGATCTCTACCTCATTTCTTAAAATATCACAGAGTAAAAGTCAATGTATATTTGCAGTGCAATGGTATAAGAAGAAGAAAGGATGAATTGGATTGCTTGCATTAATCTGCCAATGGGCACAAGGTAAAATAGGCTCCTCCTGTGGTGTAATTTCCATTTTCTCTGGTCACAAATACCCTCAGAGCAAATTGGCTGCTAGTTCTCCCAAGCGTCTTCAACTTCACTCCTTCAGGTACAATGATAACACCAGTTCTACACTAAGTGGCCATCTTGGATCTTCCAATGCCCTTTGTTTCCCCACACCCAACAAAAAAAAAATGAGGAACCCAGGCCTGAAACATTGGTTTCCCTTTGCTTTCCATGAATGTTGTGTAACCTGCCGAGTTTTTCCAGCACACGTGTACATTTTACCGACTCTAGCATCTGCAGATTTTCTTGTTCCTCTCTACTGATCTCCTAAACTATTTTTAATCACAAAGACGGAGGGATTTTTAAAAATTGGCTGCCTCTGTATTCTGCTTCTTTTTTCCCCCAGAGCCCACGTCATCAAAGTTGTTTAAAGATTTCACTGCTTGGACATTTTTTTCCTATATCTCCCGTCACATTAGATTTTAACCCAGCCCGTTCGTGAACCACATCTCATGCTTTCAAAGTTTGTTTTCATTACACTTTTAACCATCTATCATTCCCTCCTTTCCCGTGATACTGCTGTCGACGACAGTGGTCACACTAATGCTGCCTTTCAGCTCCTTTTAAAGCTTGTCTTCAACATTTACCTCAAGCCACAAACCACAGAATGCCCTTAAACAACAGCCAATTTCAAAAATGCAACTGTGATAACAAACAATTCAATTCAATAACCCTGCCCTTTCCAGTTCTTGAACATCCCAATGATATTCCAAATGCATCCCCATCTTTCCCAGTACTCCATGACTCTTCAATTAAATTTTTAACTTAGGAAGTGTACATACTTCGTAACTGCATCAAAGAAAAACTGTCCCTCATCCTCCTGTTCTTCCAGTCCTGAACCTTTGATATAATCCACCATACCATCTTCCTCCAATACCTCTCCACTGCTGTCCGGGTGGATTGGACCACGATCGGCTGATTCCATACTCTGCCAACTACAGAGTCATCTGAAATCGGGGTGATGTGAATGGGCCTTTCTTCCAATTCCTACACCACTTGCTCTGGTGCTGCTCTTCCCCTTACCACTTTTGCAATCTATCCTTGACCTTTCAATTTATTGCCTATACAGCTGTTCCTTTCAATCACCGTAATTCATCATATCAAATTCCCCACATTTACCAATGGCTTCCCATACAGGCTCACTAAACCCTCTCTCAACACACTCTCCAAATGTCAAATTCATTTGTTGGCATCCAGTACTGGGTGAGCAGAAACTTCCATGTTGTGAAATCCAAAGCCCTTGCATTCTGTCACTGCCAGAATCTCCAGTTTTCTTCCAACTGACTATAATTGGATGGGAGGGGTATGGAGGGATATGGTCCAGGTGGTGAGATCAGCATGGAGTAGAAAGGCCAAAGGGCCTGTTTCTGAGGTGTAATGTTCTATGGATCTAAAATAGAATGGGATGTGTCACATCTTTGGTGTCATGTTTGAGCATATACCTATATTATCACTAAAACAACTTCTTCAGAATACTTATCTCTCTCAAATGTTGAAGAAACCCTCTCTCATTTGCTATGAGGAGAATGTACAAACTGCTTTCAGACAGTGCGGGATTCGAACCACTGACGCTGTAACAGCATTGCACTAACTGGTATGCTAAATGTGCCGCCCTGTATTCATCACCCTTGATCTCATCGACATATTAAGAGTTTTAAACAAGAAAATCTGCAGATGCTTGGTTCAAGTGCAATGCATACAAATACTAGAGAAACACGCTGGTCACACAGTATCTATGGAAAGTAAAAGGTCAAGCCCAAGACATTAAAAACATTGGTTATTGTATATTTTCAATTGATGTTGTGTGTTTTTGGCTAAGTTTTTCCCAGCACTTTTGTGTATTGGAATTATTAAGAATGTATGTTCGACAAGGCTTCAGTCTTAGAATTTACACTCTCATTTTTAAACTCTTCCATAACTTCACCCCTTCATCTCATGAATCTTCTTCAGCCCCAGAGAGCACCGAGATATTTAGGTTCCCTTAATTAAGAGTTCTTGAGCATCCCAGAATTAAACCACTCCATCATTCATCACAACATCCTCAGTCACCTGCACATCAAGCTTTGAAATTCCATTGCTAAACTGCTCTATCTCTTTCTCTCTTTAAACCCAGCTCTAACAAGCTTTGATCAAACAGCCCTGTAACGCCTCATAGGTCAGCAACAAATTTTGCATGAAAGCATTCCATTGAAGACATTGCTCAAGCACTGTGTGGCTGTTTATAATGACTTCAGTACATTGATTAAAGTTCAATGTACTTCAGTGGGACGTGAAGCACTTTTGATGCATCTTGAGGTTATGAAAAGGGGTAAATCAATCCAAAATTTTCTTGTCTCAGAAACTGTGAAGCCTCTAATTTAACCCAATGCTTAATAATAAAGGCATAAATAAATACTGTCAGTTCATTGTTCATGAAAACATATGCATGGATAGTCTAAATGATAAATCCTTTCTTTCACTTTTGGGAAATAGTCTTTTACAAAGTTTGTCTGTAGGGAACCTTAAATCCTTCCTATACCTTTTAAATGCCACATAAATATGTGGCTAATCACCAAATGTCTGACACAGCACCATTTCATCAGACTGTGACATGCATTCCAAAGTCTGATGAGGGAATTCATGTTTGACACTAAAATGGAGAGAAAGTCGTTCATTTGACTTTTTTTTTAAAAAGCTACGAGTTAAATACTTAAAAATACACAAAGTGAAGTGAATCATTCAACCCTTATCCTTCAAAAATCAGTCCTTGTGTTCTCATAAGGATTCTGATCTGTTTTCAAGGCAGAGTGCAGTTTCACACAAAGTGCAGGTTTAGGTCTGGTTTCAATTAAAATGAACTTTGCTTGGAGGTCATCTTTTGACCTACCAACGACTACAGGAATGTTCTTGTTTAGTAAACTCACGTTATGCTAACAACACCCTGTGGCAGAAAAACACAAAAATCACTCACAGCAGGATACAAGTGAAACAGCAAAGATTATCCAAGTTTGCAAAAGATGCAAAGCCAGGGGTAAAGCTGCTTATAAAACAATTTCCCGGAGAAGAAAATAGTCCAAAAGCCAGGTATCAGATTACTGGAAAACAAGGACTGATTTACAGCATCTTCAATGCATAGGAATGCATTGCTTCAGGGGCTGGTGGAAGAAGAGACACTCACAACTTTTAAGTACAAAACAAGCAATTGGATTACTTAAGCGGAGAAGGCCACAGACCAAGTTCTGGTGAATAATATTATTATAGATGGGTATCTGATGATTGACAGACAAGGAGGCTGAAAGATCGGTTTCTGTGTTCTATTAATCTATGACAACATTATTGTTTAAAAATGGGGGTGAATATCTGTGGCAGCCATACTTGAAGAGAATGCGCCACAGTGTCTCTCAGCCAATGAATCTGTGGCTTTAAGATCAATTAAGGTCATGCTCTCTGCAATTTTCTTGATATGGATTACTTGTAGCAGATCACTGAAAACATCGGTAAGTCCCTACCATTGCTGTCTCTGCAAAATCCTGCAAATCCACTGGCAGGATCTGCATCCTCCGCAAGGCTAATATAATATCCCCAACTACTGAAGCCCTCAATGCGTACAGATGGCTTCATGAACAGGAATACCTGATATCTGTGTGGTAAACCACTGTATATGTTTGTCTGTTTGGGGACATCCATTGGCCGACTGTGCCCTGTAGTTCCCTCCACAGACACCAGAATGTTCCACAGCCCTCTGCCCAGTGCAGAACAGTCAAGCAGCATGGATGTGCTTTTGTTCTAAAGCTAATAAAAGCTTATCAGTTCATTCAACTTCAGTCTTTTGGAGTTATTGATGGTGCATCAATCTGATGTCTGAAGCATGCATTAGATCACATGGACCACGGGAACACCTCTGTCAGGCTGTTCAGCATTCAACACCATAATACTAGCACAATGTATGACCAAACTAAAGATTCTGGGCCTCTGTTCGTCCCTCAAAAACTGAATCTACGACTTCCTCATCGGCACTCACCAATCAATGAGTATCGACAACATCACCTCCTCCATGCTGACTATCAACTCAGAGGAACCCCAAAGGTGAGTGCCAAGCAGCCTGCTCCAAAAGTCCAACAATCCGGATGCCAGAAATCTGGACCACCTGACAATCTGGAATTTTCAAAAACTCTCGACTTTTTTTGTGCACGTGTAAGTGCCACAGATGCACAGCAGCAACAATCGACCTCACAAAAGTCACAGAAAACCCCCAAAAAATATTTATTTGGTTTTTTTGTACTTAATATTTTTAATGAAAATATATTTTGTTAATAAACTATCAAGATTTACCTGCTTATTCTCCTTAAATATGAATGTTAAAAATACTGTATGAGAATCCAGAAAATCCGAAAATATGGACCGACCCAATCTCTGAGCAGTCCAGATTTTAGGGCATTAACTGCAAACTCACGTCTGTGCAGCCAACTTTGGGTCCAACTCCATTGACAACTTTGCTGACAACACCACTAGTTTTTGGCTGAATTACTGGAAATGATGCGTCAGAATACAGAATGATCGAGAACCTACCAGAACCACACCCTGGACTTTCATCGTCACCAAGACCATGGAGCTTATTGTTGATTTTAGGAAAGAGAGGACAAGGGACCATACACCTGTGCTCATTGATAAAAAAGGTGGAGAGGGTTTGAAACTTCAAATTTCTTGGAATCCATATTTTAGACAACTGTATGGAAGGCATGCCAACATCATCTGTCCGAGATTTGGCATGTCATCAGGCACTCGATCAAAGTTCTATAGGTGCATTGTGGAAAGTGTACTGACTGGTTGCATTGCAGGCTGGCTTGGGAAATCAAATGCCCAGTAAACGCAAACAGCTGCAGAATGCAACAAACACAGCCAGATTCATCGCAGGCTCTGGCCTCCTATTCATTGAAAGCATCAATGTGAGGCAGCCACGATCACAAAGGACCCCACCGCCTTGGTCACAACCTCTTCTCATGACCAACTTCAATAACTTGCAGAAGAGCTCAGGCCTGAAATGTTATTTATATTTCTTTACCTTCTCTGGTAGCTGAGTTTCTCCAGCAATTTTGTGTTTTTACCACATGTGATAGTTCAGATTCTATCACCAATGCGTATATGTACAGATTGTAGTGTAGGATGACTGTGATTGGCTGTGACCTACTGGCAGGTCTTAAAGGGTTGCTCCGAGCCAGGCCAGGTCATTCTGGACTGGTCGACCTACATGTGATACGCTCCAGTCTTCTAGTTAATAAAAGCCTTGGTATGGATCAACAAGCCTTTGATTCTTTCGACGAGCTCTACACTACCATCACAGCATCTGCAGACTTTTGTGTTTCACACTCTAGGTTCAAGTACAGCTTCTTTCTAATACCTCCCTTTGTTACACTAATTAGGGACTGACCTGATACCACAAAGGGATTGTGTGCTCCTTAATTTACGAAGGGGGGTTAAGTTCCAGCAGGACCCACCGTAAGTTGAAAAGAATACCTCATCTACCATTTTTTATAACTAAATTCTAAATACCTTTATTCCACACTGAATAAACCATTAACGTACACAAGCATACTGGGCGTGAAGAATGTTTGAAGCATTGAACTGTCACTCAGCCTCGCGCGAGAGTAGCATAATGCATGTTGCAAGTGTGGGAACGGATCAGAATTCAAAATTGAAAGAATGGATTCGACCGATCATAACTTTAAAAAAAAGCATAAGTCAGACCATCATACCTGTATGCCATGTCACTTATTTTGCATTTGGATAACTGAATATTTATTATCTATTTTTGTATTTATTGTCTCTTTTTAAATCAATTAAGGACAGGTATACAATTGCAAGCATACTTTTTTTTAAATTATTTTTGTAGCTCAGTGTGAGAATTGAACAATGTACATGACAATAAACTCATTATCATTCGAGTCTAAATTATCAGTCCAAGAAATGATCAGGATGACAGAACAAACAATTCAAGGGCTTTGTCAAAACCTCCTAAAATATGTTACATCCTTGAGTTCAAAAATTGCCAGAGGAAGTGGCAGAAGTGGGGAGGAACGAGTTAGAAGGGTTTGGGCCAAACACAAATAGCTTAGTTAGCATGGACAGTTTGGGCTGAAGGGCCTGTTCCCGTTCTCTAAAACACCATGACTAAATCCTGTCCTATGATCACTCAAAGTGGAGGAGAAATATTTGGGATGGCACTGAGAAGCCAAGGACATTCCTTGGGAGTTCACAGGAGCTCTATAAATGTATTGCCTCTTGAACTTGCCTCCTGCTCACCTATCATAACATGAACTTCCTGTCCCAATTACAGAAAACCCCAAAGCCACCTCAGAACCCATTGTACGGAACAAAAGCTATCCTCAACACCAAACAATTCCCAATACTCAAAGGATGGTTTCTCTTTATAGAAGCAGTAGTTTACAAAGATCAAATTTCTCCACAAATGCAGTCGTGCTTGCAACTTAATATGATCATAATAGACTATGTCACATTTATTGATAATTCTCAGTTATCATTAAAAAAATGTCATGGCTGAATGGGTCCAAGAACCATAGAATCACAGAAAACTACAGCACAGAAACAGGCCCTTCTACCCCTCTAGTCTGTGCTGAACTATTATTCTGCTTGGTTCCACTGACCTGCACCCAGTTGATATCCCACCTTACTCATCCCATCCATGTACCTGTCCAATTATTTTTTTAAATGTGAAAACTTTCCACGTTCACCACCTCAGTTGGAAGCTCATTTCACACTGCCAGCACTCTCTGCATGAAGTTCTCCCCGACATTCACTCTAAACTTCTCTTTTTTCACCCTTAACCCATGTCCTCTGGTTTATAGCTCACCTAATCTCAGTGGAAAAGGCCTACTTGTATTTACTCTTATCTCTGCCCCTCAATTTTGTACAACTCCCCTCATTATTCTATGCCCCAGGGAATAAAGTCCTACAGTTGCAGCAACATCCCAGTATATCTTCTCTGCACTCTTTCAACCCTATTCTTAGGTAATGGAATGTGTTAATGTAACATATAACATAACAATTACAGCACGGAAACAGGCCATTAGGCAAATGAAATTGGAAGATACTTTTAAATCCTGAACCAAACATTATTAAGTGTAACTGCAATATCACCTCATATTTTTAGTGTTAATGAATTAGGGAAACTGAAAGAATTTTATCTTCTATGGTTCACTTTTTCATAAAATATTATCGACTAGCAACTCTGAATGCTTCAGCAATATTTCTGCAGCTTGGAGAGCCAATCTTCGTCCTGGATCACAAAAACAAGATGAAACTTAAACAAGGCATTTGTGCTGGACACAGGTCTTCCAACTTTACTGAGGTTGTCACAGCCTCTGACAGAGCTGGTTTGCAAGTTCTTCCAGCATGTTTTTTCCCCTAAAATGAACCACAGAACGAACTTAGCTGATTTAAGTTCAAGTTTCCTGTCAGAGTACATACATGTCAGCACGTACAACCCAGAGATTTTTTTTCCTATGGCCAGGCAGAATGCCTACTTATCGGTCGTGTAAACTGTACTTAAGAAAAAGTTACGGTGCAAGAGAAATAATGTAAACAAAGAAATGCACAAATACAGAAAAAAAATCAGTAATAAATAATGTGCGAAGTAAGAGTCTGTGGCAGTTCACCACAAGGCAGGCGAACCGGCCCCACTTGTAATCCATGCAGCGGGGCAGCCAGCCAAAATGGCGGCATTAGGGGTTTCCCTTCCTTCCAGCTCGGGGCTCAGAAACCCGCACTTGTGGACCACGTGATGCCCGGATGATGTCAGCGCCCTCCAGCGCGGTTCTCAGCCAGGTCCGGGATGTGAGTACAAGTGTAGCCCAGCAGCCTGCAATAAACTAGTCTGCTCACTGAGCTCAACCCATCTGGTTGTGTGTGTTATTGCAGGAGCAGTGTAGCCGCCGGTACAATTGGTGACCCTGACTGGTTCAAACGTCTTTGAACCCATCATGATCGAGCCTGGGATCAGCGCTATAGCCGTGAAACTGCCTGAATTCTGGGTTCAGGAGCCGGAGACCTGATTCGTCCACGTGGAGGCCCAGTTTGACCTCCGCCAGATTTCATCTGACATGACCAAATTCTACCATGTGGTCGCTGCCCTGGACCAGGCCACCGCCAGACGCGTGCTGCACTGGTTCAGCACCCACCCGGCGAGGACAAGTATGAGATCATCAAGCAAGTGCTTACTGGGTCCCTTGGACTATCCAGACACCAGCGAGCCACTCAGGTGCTGCACCTCGACCCCCTGGGGGACAGGTCCCAGATGGAACTGATGGATGAGATGCTTGCATTCATGGATGAGCACACTAATTGCCCACTTTTCAAGCGCATCTTCCTCGAACATATGCCCGGGGACATCCGCCCGCTGCTGGTTCAGGAGAGCTTCACTGACCCGAAGAAGGTCACCCAGAAGGCCCAAGAGCTATGCCTCGCACGATTCTCGGAAGGCTCAGTGGTCTAGTAGGTCATGAAGTACAGGCACGGGCACGACCACGCCAAGTCTGCCCCTAGCGCTGCAATAGAGCACCCGGCCCCTGCAGGGGCCCCCAAGAGCATAACCAAGGCCACAGCATCCACTTCAGGCCTCTGCTTCTACCACCAGCGCTGGGGAGCCAAGATTCGGAAGTGTCATCAGCCCTGCTCATTCCAGGGAAACGACCAGGTTGGTCACTGTTAATGGCTGCGGTGTCTGGCCAAGGACACAGCCTTCTCTACCTGCAGGACTCAGTCAATGGCCGGTGGTTCCTCATTGACATTGGAGCCCAGATCAGCGTCATATCGGCCACAGCCATTGAATCTAGGAACCGACCTCGTGGACCTCCCCTCCGTGCGGCCAACGCAATGGCAATCCGGACATAGGGAGACAAGACAGTCCATTTCCAGATCGGCCAACAGAATTTCACGTGGAGGTTCACCGTCTCGTCCCTCCCGACTGCCAACCTGGGTGCAGACTTCCTCCTCACACACGGGCTGCTGATGGACATTCGAGGTAGGCGCCTGGTGGACGCTCGTACCTTCCAGGTCATTCGCCTCGACGCCTCCCGCTCGGAGCAACTGCAGATGGCCACAATCAGCCCAGAGATGAGTTCCCGACACTCCTCAAGCCACAGTTCTCTGCTGCCTCACTGCGCCATGGAGTGTTCCACCACATCCCCACCCAGGGCCCACCGGTTCACGCCAAGGCACGCCGGCTCCCACCTGACAAGCTCCAAGTAGCAAAGGAGGAGTTTTCGCACCTGTTTGAGCTGGGGATCATTCGGCAGTCCAACAGCCCATGGGTCTCACCACTCCACCTGGTCCCGAAAGCCTCCGGTGGCTGGCATGCCTGTGGAGACTATCGACGGCTCAACAAGGCAACCGTTCCTGACCAGTACCCCATCCCTCACATCCAGGACTTTATGGCCAACCTGCACAGTGCGAAGGTCTTCTCCAAGGTTGACTTGGATATCACCAGATCCCAGTGGACCCTGAGGACATACCCAAGACAGCCATCATCACCCCCTTTGGCCTGTTCGAATTCCTGCACATGCCGTATGGGCTCAAGAACGCCGCTCAGACTTTCCAGTGCCTCATGGACTCTGTGGGCAGGGACTTGGATTTTGTCTTTATTTATTTGGACGACATCCTTGTCGCCAGCAAGGACCAGGCGCAACACAAGGCCCACCTACGTGCCCTTTTCTCCCGGCTGGCCGACTTTGGCCTTACCATCAACCCAGCCAAGTGCCAGTTCGGGAAAGAGTCCATGCAGGTCCTGGGCCATAACATCACGGCCGAAGGAGCCACGCTTGCCCCTGCGAAGGTTGCCACCATCAGGGAGTTCCCACGCCCGAACAGCCCCAAAGGACTGCAGGAGTTCGCGGGTATGGTCAACTTTTACAACCGCTTCATCCCGGGAGTTGCGTGTATCATGCACGGGCTGTTTGCCCTCATCGCAGCCAAGCACACAACGTTTGCTTGGAACCGAGAAGCTTGCGCCGCATTTGAGGCCACCAAGGACACCCTCGCGAAGGCTGCAATGCTCGCCCACCCGCACACTGGCCTGCATATGGCACGCTCTGTCGATGCCTCTGCCACAGCCGTCGGTGACATCCTGGAGCAGCAGGTGAATGGGCATTGGAAGCCGCTGGCATTCTTCAGCCGCCTGCTCCGCCTGCCGGAACGTGAATATGGTCCCTTCAACTGTGAGTTACTGGGCATATACCTGGCACTGCAGCATTTCCACTATTTTTTGGAGGGGAGGACTTTTACCATCTTCACCGACCACAAACCCCTCACTCAGGCGCTCTCGATGGCAAAGGATCCGTGGTTGGCCTACCAGCCGTGTCACCTCTCCTTCGTGTCAGAGTTTACCACCGACATTCGGCACAAGGCGGGGAAGGACAATGTGGTTGCCGATGCACTCTCGCGACCGGCCATCTGCGCGCTGACACCTGGCCTTAACTGCGACCAGCTCGCCTGGGACAAGGAAGCTGATGAAGAGACGAGGGCCTTCAAGACCACCATCACCGACCTGCGGTCCGAGACCTCCCGACTCCGAGCGGCGAAGGCACCGTCCTGTGTGATATCTCCTTGGGCACCCCGCACCCAGTGGTTCCCCAGCAGTGGCGCAGGCAGGTCTTCCAACATATCAATGACCTTTCACATCCGTCCATCAGGTCCACAGTCCAGATGGTGGCACACCAGGGCGCTCGTACAGGAGTTCGAGCACGTCTGGGAATGATTCAGCCACGTTCATGTGGACATTGTCGGGCCCTTACCCACTTCCTGTGGAAACCGTTACCTGTTTACGGTGGTAGACCACACCACTCGCTGGCCCGAGGCAATCCCGATGCCAGATGCCTCCACTGATTCCTGCTCCCGAACCCTGATGCATGGTTGGGTCGCCAGTTCGGCGTCCCGGCTCACCTCACCAGTGATCGGGGCACCCAGTTCATATCTGCACTCTGGGCACAGCTTGCTCACAGGTTGGGAATACAGCTACACCGCACCACGGCCTACCATCCGCAGGCCAATGGAATGGTCAAACGTCTTCACCACCACCTTAAGTCGGCACTCATGGCCCGCCTCACCGGTCCCGACTGGATGGATAAACTGCCTTGGGTGCTCCTGGGCATCCACTCCACTTCCAAGGAAGACCTGCAGGCGTTATCAGCTGAGCTGGTCTATGGTGCGCCACTGGCACAACCTGGCGAGTTCGTCAATACACCTCACAATCCCCAGCGGTCACCGCAAGAACTACTTCCTCACCTCAGGGCATGCTTGAACTCCTTCGAAACCCCACCATCACCCAGGCATGGTACCCACCCGACTCATGTTCCTGGCGAACTGGTTTCCGCGGAGTTCATTTTCTTTCGGCAGGGCCCAACCGTGGCACCTCTGCAGCGAACGTACGAGGACCGTACAGGGTTTTACAGTGTTCTGGCTTGACATTCCCGCTGAACTTGGGCGGCAGTCATGAACTGTTTACCAAGGACAGGCTGAAGCCAGCGCACCTCAATCCCACTGAGCCCGTGGTCGTTGCCCAGCCCAAGAAGTGAGGCCGCCCAGCAAAAAAGGACATTGGTGCCAATTCTGGGGGGGGGGGGGGTGCTGTGTTGCAGCTCACCACAAGGCAGGCAAACCAGCCCCGCTTATCAGCCACCCGGTGAGGCAGCCGGCCAAATTGGCGCCATCGGGGATTTCCCTTCCTTCCAGCTCGGGGCTCAGAAACCCGCGCTTGGGAACCATGTAACGCTCAGATTATGTCAGCGCCCTCCAGTGCGGTTCTCAGCCAGGTCTGGGCTGGGAGTGTAAGTGCAACCCAGCAGCTTCAATAAACTAGTCTGCCCACTGAGCTCAACCCGTCTGGTTGCGTGTGTTATTGCAGGAGCAGAGTAGTTGCCGCTACAAGTCCTTAAATGAGTCTCTGACTGAGACTGCTGTTGAGGAGTCTGATGGTGGAGGGGTAGCAATTGTTTCTGAATTTGGTGGTATGAGCCTTCTGGCACCTAACTCTCTTTCAAGATGGAAAATAACATGTGTCTAAAGGCACTTTCAGGTGGCCAAAATCCCCCGATGTAAATCCTCTCAATATGCCCATATGCTGCTGTCGGGAGGCCACTTGAAAGCACAGGAGGCACCTCCGGGAGGGATAACCGTCGGAGCACTGAGGTCCCCCCTGCACATGAATGCAACTGCCTGAAAGCGGCTGCTAAAGCTGGCGAGCACCTGACAGCCCCCTCCCCGCTGCCCCCCGGCGCGGGATGTCAGGGCAGGGGCAGCCGGCGAGAGCTGTCAGCATTGGGCGGCCAGCACAGGCTGTCCCCATACTTATCCCTCTGCTCCATGCTCTCCTCACTGCCCTGTATCAGTCTCCACACTGCGGGGCAACCAGCATGGGCTGTCCTCACACTGATCCCACTGCTCTGCCCGCACCAGCCACCCCAGCATCCCGCGTCAGCTGCCACACAGTGTGGGGGCTGATACAGGGCTGTGGGGAGAGCACGGGGCAGTGGGATCAGTGTGCGGATGTTCTACGCTGGCCGCGCAACAGTGTGGGGGCCGATACAGGGCTGTGGGGAGAGCACGGGGCAGTGGGATCAGAGTGGGGACGTCCCACGCCAGCCACCCCACAGTGTGGGGACTGATACAGGGCTGTGAGGAGAGCACAGGGCAGTGGAATCAGTGTGGGGACATCCTGTTCCGGCCACACCAGCACTGACAGCCCACGCTGGCTGTCCCAGCTCTGACAGCCAGCCGCCCAATCCTGACAGCCCAAAGGGACAGGAGCAGGAGTGCACTCCAAGGCGCTTCCCGTGAAGCTGTCCCTTTCAGATAGCCAGCGCTGTGCTTTCAGCACTGCCTCCTCAACGACCATTCCACAGGTCTGAATCCGCTTCTGCAGGCGCATTCTTGGTGGAGAATGCACCTGAAGAAGCCTGAAGCTTCACCCAAGGACAAGGAAGATTAGACCACAAATCAAGTACCTGAAGTTTGAATTTTACAGATTTCACCAGTTAATTGTGAATATTCTACTTATGACAAAATCTGTCATTTTGTGAAAATGACACCTTCTACCTTGCTTCTATTGTTTATCTTTATAACAGATAGCACTTAAACTTTCAGTGCACACTGGAGGACAAATTCAGATCAATCTAAATTGTTTTACCGTTTCAATGTGATTTTGCCACATTCTATTGAAAATAATTTTTCTTCACAGATAACATTACTTTTCAGAACCAGACAAGGTAGGCACAGTAATGTTTGAACAAACAAAATTTATGCTGATGAATCCAGTAAAACTGAGCTTAGAGGTCACTGTGAGCTGAATACTTGGCTGGAAGCAGACACTGTAAATATCGCCTCGGGGTATTGGAACAACAAAGGAAGACGCAGCATTAAAAATTCACGAACTTAGTCAAAAATAAATTTCATAACTCCTGCACAGCTTGGATTAAACAACACAAGACTTCAAATAACAGGACATCGGGCTACAACAAAGAAAGATGTCACTTGGAAATATAATATCTTCTTTTAAAATCTAAATAAAGTCAAATTCAAGAAGGAAACATCAATATCCAAGGCTTGACATGAAGTTGTTGAATAACACTGATTAAAAAATCAAATGGGTCAGGTTGAGGAAGATGAGTCGTGTAGGGAGGAGTGGGTGATGAGAAGACAGAGGCTGTCAGTGCTGGAAGCTGATAAATAGAGAAGGTAAGAATGGTTGTGTTAAGAAATGTCAGAATGAAGTGAGGGGGTGGTGGGGAGGACCTCAGCCAGTTGGAACTGGAATCCACCACCTGACATATCTCCCCCTCTCCATCCCTTTCCACATTAGGGACACCACGGTTGGTGTAGCAGTTAGCACAATACCTTTACAGCACCAGCGATTGGGACTGGGGTTCGAATCCCATGCAGTCTGTGAGGAGTTTGTACATTCTTTCCATGTCTGCGTGAGTTTTCCTTCCACCGTTCAATATGTACAAAGGGTGTAGGTTAATGGGGTGTAAATTGGGCTGCATGGACTTATGGGCCGAAAGGCCCAATACTGTGCTGTATGTCTAAATTTAAAATGTAAAACACAACAATTTCTAATTTCAGAACATGAGTCTCCTCTATCTTCTTCTGAACCCCTTCAGCTCTCTCTACTTTTTGCCACTTTCCTACCCACCCTCACCCCTTCCTCTTTCGTTCCATCTCCCCACTCTCCTCCTCCTCCCCACCACCCCCTCACTTCATTCTGACATTTCTTAACACAACCATTCTTACCTTCTCTATTTATCAGCTTCCAGCACTGACAGCCTCTGTCTTCTCATCACCCACTCCTCCCTACGCGACTCATCTTCCTCAACCTGACCCATTTGATCCTCTTGCCTCTCCCTCCCTTTGTCTGGCATCTGCCAATCCTTTGTGTCTGTCCATGTGCTTCCCTTTCACCTGTTAATCAGCTCCATTTGGGGCCCCAGTCCCACCCTGTCCTCTATTCTCTGGATTCTGTACTCCATTTCATCAGTGTTAACGATGTGGCTGTTGCGACAGTCGAATGAAATATTTCACTTTTGATTTGCAAATTGAGATTTTTTTCATGAATTATGAAATACTATTATGAATACTATACAATCTAATCATTTTGTCTAATTTAACAAGAATCATATTGTATAGAGCAGATTTAAAAGTCAAATTTCTTGAATACAATTCAAATGATTACTGGGAGAGAACATGATGTGATGTGTGAGATTGCAGGCTGGAGGGAGTGAAAACTTAAAAGAATGACTGGGTCACATTGGACTAATTGGGAGAAGCAGAAAAGGGAATCAGGTGATGGCGAGAGATAATATTGAAGTAAAATCAAACCAAGCACAGTGAAAAGAGCTGCAGGATCTGCCACCACTGGTGGGTGAACCATGTGGAGGCAAAATAAGGACCAAAGCAAGAAGAGCACAAAACTAAAGGTTAGTTTACAAAGATAGAGTGGCAGGCCACAGAGTTCACTCATCAAGCATCAACTTCAAAACAAGGTAGGGTTTGTGAAAGATGAAGACGGGGAGGTCAAGGACACGAGTTGTAAGCTTATTTGAAGGTGTGAAAAGGTTAGGGATGAGGGTGATTAAGCTGATGGCATGGAAGCAAGGGGCTTTGTTAATGGATGGGATATTGGAGGTTGAAGCTCCAGGTCTAGCTTCAGTCACGAGATTTCACAGGGTATAGCTCAGGAGGGGTTTGAAATCAAGCATCAACCATTGAAGTGACCAAAACTGACAGATTTTGCATTCTCAATATTGAGCTACAACAAGTATGGAGAGCAGCAAATCTGGCATCAAGAAGAAACAGTCATGGTCCAGGTGCAGGTCAATTGGACCAGGCAGAACGGTTTCTGTGCTGTCGTGTTCCACAGTTCTATGGTCGAAGGAAGGAGAGAGCAACTGTGAAGAGACCATGGGAGAGCTCCATGGAGCTCTTGCAAATGAATGTGGAGGTTAGGGAAAGATATCCTGACCACCACTGGATAAGTAGAACTAAAACTATCCATAAAATTGAACAACAGCAGGAAAGTAAAAAGTGAAATGGGTAACTGAGTTACTGAAGAGAGGAGAAATAAGGCTTCTCAGCTACAGTCAGAGACTGCCAGTTAAAATTTTGGCTGGTTGGAGCAAAAAAGTTCAGAAGCTTTTTTTTTGTTCAAAACTTATTACGACCTTTGCTGCCAATTTACAGTTTTTACAAAATTTCAAATGTTCAATATCTGACTCTTCCCTTCCCTGCCGTCTCTGAGAATCCACTATTCTTTCAAAGCCCACAAGATATCTTTGCCACAGCATCTTCCACCATTTTGTTCTCCCAGTTCCTCCATCTCCCTTGAATCTGCACTGATGAAGAGATTTTCCACACCAGCGTCCATAATGTGTTTTCCCTTTTCCTTAACAGTGGCTTACACACCACCAAAGTTTTTTCTTTTTTAATCTTTTTATTGGTTTTTATAAGAAATAGAGTACAATGAGGAAGAGGAAACAGAACTGAAAATACAGTATCACACACACACACACACAAATATATATATATATATATACATATATATATATATAAAAACTTCAAACAGTATAAATTTGGTTCCCCTTCCCCCCACTGCAATGGGTGAAAATAAGAAAAAACACAAAGGTATATATATATTTTTTTAAACCACCTAACCTACTCTCATTTAAAAAAAGCTAACAAAAAACAGCTGAGCAGCTTATCCTGAGGGTTACATATATTTTGTAGTTTTTGGTTCCTACCGTAAATCAGAAAACAAAGGTCAGTCTATATTTCATCTGGAAGAGTAAATATATCTAATCACATTAGAATAATTTACATCAAATGAAAATAAGACATAAAAGGTTGTCATGCATCTTCAAATTGCACCAATGAATCAAATACATCATATCTAATTTTTTCTAAGCTGAGACATAATATGAGAAAGCATTGAAACACTGCTAGAGGCCTAGAGTCTTTCTATTTGAATAGGATAGTTCTTCGAGCCAAGAATGTAGAGAAAAGCAGCAGGCGCAGAAAAACTCCCTATGTCTGGATCAATAATCCCGAAGAGAACAGTTATTGGATTGGGTCGTAAGGTTGAAAAGATATTAAAGTTTTCTTTCCAATAGTTTTCTAAGGAGGAAAATATCAAAACGTGTGTGTCAATGTAGCAATTTCAGATTAGCATCTGTCACAAATAGGGTTACTATTAGAAAAATACTAGCCAATTTATCTTAGGACATGTGAACACAATGCACCACTTTGAATTGGATTAATGAAAATCGGGCACGCATAGAAAATGTATTTATCAGTTTAAAAATCTTGACCCATAGATCCTCAAATAAGAGTCTTGCCAGTTCCATTTCCCAAGCCTTTTTACTCTTATTGTGAAGAACTGGATGTAATATCAATAATCAATCATGTATAATTCCAAATAATCCTTTCTGAGAAGAATTCAATTGAAAAAATATAATCAACTAAATCTGGTGGATATACAAATGGAAAATCCAGTAATATCATATTTAAGAAATTTCTAATCTCAAAATATCTTTAAAAAATGAGTATTATGTATGTCATATTTACTTGCATGCTGTCCACCAAAGTTCTTACAAGTGTCAATGATGTCTCTGCGACTTCCCACACTTCTGACCTCATCTCCTTCTGCCTTGCTCTCCTCTCCATGTTCATAATTAATGCCAGCTTCAACCTGATTCTACCACCAAGCACATAATCTTTTCCCTTCTTTCTCTCTCCCCCCCACTCCTTCACCCCCACCATGCCTTCTTTAAGATTTTCAGAGAAACTGTTCCCTCTGTGATTCCCTGGTTCCACTCTCCTGATTAAACAACCACTCCCTCCTCATGAAGTACATTCCAGATTACTGTACTTAGTGATCTCAAAATGGCCTCCTTGTCCACAATAGAGGAACTAAAAGAAATCTGGGCAATCCTGAGCTTCCAGTCAGAATCAGGATCATGTTCATTGTCATGAATGTGTGTCACTCAATTTGTTGTTTTGTGGTATTAGTATTGTGCATTATAAAGGCGACAGTAAAGGTTCCTTTATTGTCATATAATACTACATGTAGAATGTAACATACATAAATTTCTTTAACTTTGTCTACCCTAATGAAGATGGAGAGTCTCCAATTTGTCCAGTGCCCCTCACAGAAATGAGGCCCCAATGAGGAACAAACTCGCGATCCCTGGTTTACAAGACCAGTGCTCTAACTACTGAGCTATTGGTAAATTTGCAATAAATAATGGGTCCGTAAATGCAATATTTAAAAATGAATAATTAGTGAAAAAGAGAGGAAAAAAATAGGTCTATATGTTTAATGTCCATTCAGAAATAAGATGGTGAGGGGAAGAAGCTGCTTTTGTAACATTGGGTAAATGTCTTCAGGGTCCTGTATTTCTTCCTGATGGTCGCAGTGAGCAAAGGGCAATGGACTGGGTGGTGAGGGTCCTTGATGATAGAGGCTGCTTCACTCTAATTATCCATTTAAGCTTGAACCATTCTTCATCTTCTGAATGGGACCATAGTAGCCCTTGAGATATTTGCTGAATCTAACAATATCATTTTTGTCTCTCTCTTTCCATATTATGGCTGCATGGTTCAGTTTCAATCAGAGACAGAATAAGATTGCCAGCTTTTAGACTAATTGTTACCCTAAACCCCATCACATTCATATTAACCTTTCCCTCCCTCTGCAACTAGAAATAGAATTCCCTTCCATATTTGTTTCTCTGCCAATGGCTTTTACCTGATGTGGCCAGCATTAGGATGGCATCTGCGCTGTGAGAAAGAACCACACTGAGATCACTCAGGTCATCAATGGGAAGAGCATGGAGTTGGGAGGCATTATAGAAGTTATGGAGGAAAGAAAGTTTAAAAACAGGGTCATCGTTGGTAATGATGAATGGATTGAGGGAGACGATTTGGAGGGCAGAGCAATACAATCACAGGATGGTTTACAATCTGTCATGGGTTTTCTTTCCCCAACATCTGGAGCTCAGACATAGTACTTTTTTTTAAAAACCAGGCACATCATGGCAGTTGTAGTTTCATTTTGTTTTCTCTCCTATTACATACACGTGTGAAACAAAATTTTGGCCCACCACTTGTGCATCAAGCATGAAGCTAAATTAAAATTAATCTCACTGCTTTTGCTATAATACACATCCCTCTATTCCCTGCACATATAGTCACGTCTATTAACAAGTATAGCATTAACATCTGCAGATACTGAGATTGTTGTAAAACACACACAGAAATACTGGAGGAATTCAGCCGGACTTGTAGCATTGGTGACCTTTTCTCCCTCCCATTCTTCCCCCTTCATTACTAGTCTTTAATATGCTTCCCCCCTTTTGCTTATACCTTGAAGAAGGGCTCATGCCTGAAATGTTGGTAATATATCTTTACCTCCTATGGATGCTGTGAGACCAGCTGAGTTCCTCCAGCAGTTCCTCATCTATTGAAGTCTCTTAAAGGCTACTCTTGTATCTGCTTCTACCATACTCCTGGCAGCCTGTTCCAAACAGCTATCACCATGTGAAATAGATGTGTCCTGCATATGTGTTGCAGACTCCAGGGAAGCAGAGGACTAGCGCAGGGCACCATAAAATAGGGAGATGATCCCACCCCCTCTACTGTTTAAGAAGGAAAAGCAGAGGAGATGACCCACGGGATGGTGATCATGGCAATGGACCAGTGCTGGTATCTGTGACTGGGAAACACACATGGGCGGTGGCCTGTAGCAACTCAAGGTGAGGAAACTGTGCAGCCTGTAGACTACTGGCAACTGGGATTTGCACCAGGTTATGGAGTGCTGGAGACTGGCTCGAGACTGGAACCAGGATGCGAGAGGGTATTGAAGGCACTGATCATGTCGGAGGATCGGATCAGAGCTTGAGCTGCTAATAATTTGGACTGGACTCTGTAGCTTCAGGGGTTCCGGGAGTGCTGGAGACTAATACACAGACACTCATGACTTGGGGGAGGGGGGGGATTTCTCTTTTGCTTCTCTTTCTCTGACTGTAAAATGAACTGTTTTTATTACATAACAATAAAGGAACTTTGAACCTCTCTTTTAAACACCACTCTCCCCTATTTTAAACACATGCCCTCTATTACGTGAGAGTTCTGCAAGAATGGAAGTGAAAACAAGGTTCTATCAGATTTATGATTTCAAGATGAGATTAATTGGAAGCATCTCTGCTATCTAGCCTTTAAGATATATGGTACCAGCAAATTCCTGGGCATTTATCCAGATAAATCTCAGTCAGAGTTTTCGACTTGAACTGAAACTGCCCCAGCCTGATTTTACCCCCCCTTTAATATACATTAGAATACTGGTTATTCCACACTGTTACTTCACTACAATTTTAAAAGCGCACGATGCTTGGTCACAGTTAATGCAGCCATTCATTTGTCCTCGTTCAGAGAGTACAGAGTCCGCTCAGTGCCTCAGTTGCTGAGAGTCATTTGCTCAATTTATGCTCTGACATCAACCTAAGAATGCCATACACGAGTCAGGCTATTTTAAGATAGCTTCCTGCAAAACAAACAAATCAGCATTCAGAGCGAGACTTCATAAATCAGCAAGCTGAGTACTTTTCACGGCCATTTTTCATTTATGTAATTCTGCGCACTGGTGCTTAGAAGAGTTCATATTTGTACAGTACTGTAATCCATCCATTCAAAGATTGGTGACTTACCCATTGTATGTCCTGTGTCTTGGTTTTTTAGACACTTCTCAGCCTCATGGTTTGAATTCACTTCCATCTGACTTGGCTGGGGTAAATGTGTTACAGATACCTATACTTCAGGAACACAGCTTTCTTTTTTCAAGCACTTTATAAATAAAGTACTTCTCCAAGCAGGAATAAAACGTCAGCAGCAAAGTTTCCTTTATTTAACACTAATGGCCCTCAGTGGAATAGTGGCCTGCAGTATTCCTGAAAGAAGCTACTGGTCGATTAATCTCTGTGCTGCTCTCTGTTAGGGGCCCAACAGGTGTCTCTTTTTTTCAAGCACACATGACTTTCCCAGTTTTCCCTGCCTCCCAGACCAACAATTCTGCCCTGCAGTTTGAAGAGTATTCTTTAAAATGTTTTATTAGACAAAGCTCATTTAGGTCAAGTTAGATGAAAGACAGACAAGACTAGTTTTGCCACATTATGAACATGGTTATGTGGCATATAAATACTCCGTATCTCTAAGTGAGCTTCACACATTTCACATCAATGCTTTGTGTGAACTGGAGCCATAAGCTGATTAACTATTCTCTATTACTGAAACCAGATCACACTTCCATTTTGAAGTATTCATCTTTTTACGAAGTCGGAAGATGTATTTTAAGGATGCAGGAATTATTGTGGTTCCTATTCTATGCATTTGATACAAATTAGTTTTAATAATAAGAAGAATTCAAAAATATAATTCTACAATCATTTGTTGAAGAGGAAGCATCTCTGCTATCTAGCCTTTAAGATATATGGTACCAGCAAATTCCTGGGCATTGATCCAGATAAATCTCAGTCAGAGTTTTCGACTTGAACTGAAACTGCCCCAGCCTGATTTTACCACCCTTTAATATACATTAGTCAATAGCAATTTTTTTTAAGGAATTTGAATCACCTCGTGTTAACACATGGCTTTGACTATTTAGAAATTATTTTTTGACTATTTAGAAGTAATACTGTCAATACGTACACGAGGAAACATTTCCCTTATGCATTACTTGCGGCGAGGTTGTACGTGACTTTAAGGTTGCAATACAAGTTGTGGGTCGTTTTCTTTCAATTTCTAACACTTCTTTTAAAAGGCTGTACGGTACACCAGTGGAATCAAGTGGAGAAATTGAAATTCCTATTGTAAAACAGTAAAAAATGAGCAATTTCATTTTATATAATCAAATTTAAATCCCGACTCAAAGCCAAATCACTTCAGTCACTAATGAAAGCTTTGTTTAAATTTATGTTCAGATTTCTCTATTCCTCTTTCAGATGGTGGTTTCCTTACAAAAAATGTATTATAATCAAAGCATACGGTTGACTTCACTGAACATTGCAAGCTACCTATGTAGTTTGTCTTTAGTCCCAAAACAGTACTTAAACTTTAATGGTTCATGCAGCACTGAAGTCATACACTTGTTTCTTGTATGTGGAGGTTGCAACAGATTCCAAGCACATGAACAATTCCATCAGACAGAAGCTTCCTATCACAAACACAAAATAGTTTCCTCTCTCTTCAACGGGGCTATATCAACTCGCTCCGTTTATCCATACCCAGGGGCAACAAAAATGTGGAAAAGATTTATTCTGCAGCTTCTGCAGAACTCCAACATTTTCCAAACAGATTCAATTACATGCCCAAACTAGCTATCCCAAATATTTGGCACCAGATAAGAGATGCTCATTAGTTCTTCATGAAGCTACATCTACAATCTGCTAGATTCATTTGATCAGACTGCATGTGCATTAGGGAAAGTAAGATTCAGAAGGATGAAAATATAATTATAATAATTCAATATTGTATATAAAATAGCATGCAGCTTCAAAAGTTTGTAAAGACGATGGAATTGATATCATGGATTTTGTAGAAAAATCTCACAAGGATGTCACTGAGATTGGAAGGCTTGAGTCATAGGTATCCCCCGCTTTTTGAAAGTTCACTTTACGCCACATTGGTTTTTAATGAAAGTCCTACATCAGTACCTGTTTTCGCTAACCAAAAGAAATCCAATGAGGATTTTCACTTTTACGATAAAAGGCATCCCAAGAAGTGAGAGTGGTGCCGCCTAGCCCCTTCCCCGGGAACTACACTCAACATCAAGCTGCCATAGCTTTGAACAGTAGATGACCCGCTTCTTCTCTCTCCTACACCTTAGTCTCCTGCACCTCCCACTACCCGAACCTCCGATGACTCAGCCTAACATACCACCATCACCACCACCACCACCTCTCAGCCTTCCAGTGTGCTCACTGTCTTCCCAATTCTGGGAAGTAAAACTACACTGTACATACATTATCTCTACTTTATACAGGCTGCGTGTTTACCATATCATTCCTGCTTTTACTATATGCTAGTGTTATTTGGTAGGTTATTTTTTGGGATCTGGGATTGCTCAAAAATTTTTCCCATATAAATTAATGGTAATTGCTTCTTCACTTTACGCCATTTCATAGGAACGCTTTCAGATAGCAGGGGAAACCTGTACAAGGAGAGAAACAAAAATCTGCACAAGCAGTAAATGAAGAAAAAAAAATACAAAGATGGTGAAACAGCAGGTCAAATGTCATACTTTATAGAGCAAAAATAACGTTTTGCCCAACGTTTCAGGTTTGAGCTTTGTGTTTTTACTTTGCAGTTATAAGGAAAAATTGGATAGACTGGGGCTTTCTTGCCAGATGCATAGGAAGCTGAGGGGTGACCGTACAAAGTTATATGAAATCTTAAGGGGCATGGATAAGGTGAATAGTCTGAGGCCTCTTCCATGGGTAGGTGACTATAGGACGAGAACACAGGTTTAAGGTGACAGGAGAAAGATTCAAAAGGAACGGGGGTGGGGGGTGGGGGGGGTAAATGGAATATTCTGCTGGAGGAGGTGGGCTCAGTTACATTTGAAAGACTTTTTTGACAGGTATATGTATGTACAGGAAAGATTTAGAGGGATATGGGCCAAATGTAGACAACTGATACAAGCTTAAGGCAACTTGATCGGCACGGACAAGTGGGGCTGAATTCCGTGCTGCATAGTACAACATCTAAATGAATATCTCTAAATCTTTCCTATACATACATATACCTGTCAAAAAAGTATTTCAAATGTAACTGAGCCCACCTCCTCCAGCAGAATATTCTATTTACCACCCCCACCCCCCAACCCGACCCCCACGTTCCTTTTGAATCTTTCTATGTTTGGAGTTTTTTTTAAATCAGGTTCAGTATTCAAAAACTGTTTATGGGGATTTTGATTTCACTCTGTCTCTCTTCCCGCACAAAAGAAGTTAGATAATCCATTGCAACATCGTGGCATGGTATACAATGTCTATTCTCTAGATCAACAATTACAGTGATCGTGTTCTACAAAACAGCAAATGGAGAACGCATAAATGGGTGCACATCTGCATTAACAAATGTTTCCTTTGCATCAATCACATCCATGCACATTGAAATCAAGTTTATTGTCATCTAATTGAAAAAGTACAAACCCCCAAACATTCTCCGCTCCATAGTGCAAAGCACGCAGACATGCAACCAGACTTCACACACATACAGACGAACAATACACATGCAGGACAAGTATTCATCAATACAAACAAATAAATAACTATTGTTTCATGAACATGAAAGTCTCGGATGGTGAGTGTGAGCAGCTCCTTCGGTTGTTCAGTAGTTTCACTGCCCGTGGGAAGAAGCTGTTCCTCAGCCTGGCAGTGGCGGCTCTGATCCTCCTGTATCTCTTGCCCGACAGGAGCAGCTGAAAGATACTGTGAGCAGGGTGGAAGTGATTTTGTGTGCCATTTTCAGACATCGAACCTGGTAGAACACGTCATTATGGGTGGCATGGGGGTGGGGGCAGACTCAATGGATCCTCTTATGGTCCTGTGGATTGACCAATCCATTTCTCTGCAGCAACCGTACCACACTATGATGCAGCCGACCAGGACACTCTCAATAGAGCTCCTATAGGAGATTGACATCGTGGTGGTCAGTAGCCTTGCCCACTTCAGTCTTCTCAGGAAATGTAGCCGTACTGAGCTTTCTGACAAGTGAAGAGCATAACCAACACCTCTAATTTATTTGATGCACAAAATGAAGTTGACATTTGCTGTCTCATTAAACATAGCTTTTAAAATTTTCCATAAATTAGCTGCTATCTGGGCTAAACCCGTGGTTGATTAACACAAACCTCTGTGAAGTTCAAGGGAAACTAAATGTAAGAGACAACTGCCACCAGCAATTTTCAATGGAAATCAACTTTGACAAAGGGAACGATTCAGTAAATGTCTCCTCACTGCACCTGCCCCCAATTCCTACCACACCGGATGCATGTGTGTTAACTGGAACTATATAGAAACATAGAAAACCTGCAGCACAGATTGTGCCAGACCTTAGAAATTATTAGGCTTTCTCGTAGCCCTCTATTTTCTAACCTCTATGAACCTATCCAAAAGTTTATTTTTATTTATTTATTTTTTCCGAGGTACGCACCTGCGCTTGGGAAACTGTCACATGACGGGCGTACACAGCCTGGGAGGAGTGGCGGAGTGAGCTGTCCATCAGAGGAGCGGCCCCGCCCAGGCTGTCCTGGCACATGCGCACAGGGGCTTCCCCAAGTCATTTCCCGGTGGAATGTGCCCCTGGGGGACTGAAGTGTTTCATTAGGGCTGGGAACAAGGGGAAAAAAAAGCAGCGGGGGGAGGGGGTAAAACTGGCCCGAAATGGGGCAAATAGACGGGCAGAGTTCATGTTGGGGGTTTTAAAGGGGAAACTGTGCAGAAAGGAAGCGGGGAAGCTACGCTCAGTGATGGGGGTGGGGATCGGATTGGGCCCGGCGAGGGAGGTCCGGGCCAGTCCCAAAAGTTTCTTAAAGGACCCTAACGTATCTGCATCCACTACCATTCCCAGCAGCCCAATCCTCCGGAATCTCTCCCATCCCCATTGATGATTCCAAGATTATAACCAGCAATACCCCCCCCCCCCTTTGCTTCCCACAGTAGCCTGGGGTTACATCTCATCTGGTCCTGGCGACTTATCCAACGTGATGTTTTCCAAAAGCTCCAGCACATCCTTTCTCTTAATATCTACATGATCAAGCTTTTCAGTCTGCTGCAAGTCATCACTACAATCACCAAGATCCTTTTTCGTAGTGAACACTGAAGTAAAGTATTCATTAAGTACTTTTGTGATTTCCTATGGTTCCATACACATTTCCCCACTGCCATACTTGATAGGTCCTATTCTTTAACATCTTACCCTCTTGCCTTTCACATACTTGTACAATGCCTTGGGGTTTTCCTTAATCTTGCCAACCAAGGCCTTCTCATGGCCCCTTCTGGCTCTCCTAATTTCTTTTTTAAAATCCTTCCTGTTAGCCTTATAATCATCTAGATCTCTAACATTATCCAGCTCTTTGAACCTTTTGTAAGCTTTTCTTTACTTCTTGACTAGAATTTTTAAAGCCTTTGTACACCACGGTTCCTGTACCCTACCATCACTTCCCTGTCTCATTGCATCGTACCCAAGAAGAACTTCACACAAATATCCCCTGAAGATTTGCCACATTTCTTCTGTACTTTTCTGAGAACATCTGTTCCCAATTTAAGCTTCCAATTACCTGCCTGATAGCCTCATAATTCCCTTTACTCTAATTAAATGTTTTTCTAACTTGTCTGTTTCTATCTCTCTCCAGTTATTGTAAAGGAGATAGAATTATGATCATTACCTCCAAAATGCTCTCCCACTGAGAGTTCTGACACCTGACCAGGTTCATTTCCCAAAACCAAATCAAATACGGTCTCTCCTCTTGTAGGCTTACCTACATATTGTGTTAAGAAACCTTCCTGAACACACCTAACAAACTCCACGCCATCTAAATCCCTTGCTCTAGGGAGATGCCAATCGATATTTGGGAAATTAAAATCTCCCATCATGACAACTCTGTTATTACTTACTACACCTTTCCAGAATCTGTTTCCCTACCTGCTCCTCGATATCCCTGTTCATATTGGGTGGCCTATAAAAAACACCCAGTAAAGTTATCGATCCCTTCCTGTTCCTAACCTCCACCCAGAGACCCCATAGACCTTTTTCTTTCCACTCACATACCACTTTAAGTATTCGCTATGCCATAGAACCTCTGTGATTATAAGGGAATGCTCAAGTGATATGTGGGTGGAAAGAAAATGTTTGAAAACCACTATTTTAATTGTACCTCATTGGCTCATTATGTGCACAGTTTCATTTCTCCAAATAAAATAGGTCAATGCTAAATTTTCTCAAGCAAAATATTTCAGTAGCAATTGGATCTAGAGCAGTGATTCTCAAGCTTCCCTTTCTACTCACAGACCACCTGAAACAATCCCTTACTAATCACAGAGCACCGATGGCATACAGATTACTTAAAGTGATATGTGAGTAGAAAGAAAAAGATTGAGGACCACTGCCGTGGACAATCCTTCCATGACGTCCACCATCTCTGATCAACAGTGCCACGCCCCACCTCTTTTGCCTCCCTCCCTGTTCTTTCTGAAACATCTAAAACCCGGCACTTGAAGTAACCAATCCTGTCCCTGAGACATCCAAGTCTCCGTAATGGCCACCACATCAGAGATCCAAGTATTATTCCACACTCTAAGCTCATGACATTGTACAGTCTACATCAGGGGTGTCAAACTCAAATTCACTGAGGGCCAAAATTAAAAACTTGGACTAAGTCGAGGGCCGAACTAAATATTTATTGAAAATTTTCAACAACATCTGCATGTTTTCTCTTCTTTCAACATATGTAATGTTAAACTTTTTCTTATTAAAATAAATGTTTAATAATAGTTTTGGATAAACTCTTTCATTGTCATTGGCCCATTTCCTTTAGAGTCTGAAACCGTGCACATGACGAGTCAATGAGGGATGATTAAAGCAGTGGTCTTCAAACTTTTTCTTCCCACCCACAGACCACCTTAATCAATCCCTTACTAATCACAGAGCACCAATGGCACAGGGACGCGAGTGGAAAGAAAAAGGTTGAGAACTGTTGTATTGTGGTAACTCCACATCTGATTAGGTTAATTGTTAGGCTAGTGGTCAGAGAAGGACCCCCCCCACCCCAAGAAAGGCTTAAATCACAGGAACAAAATAAGCTTCCGTCTCACTGCTCCCAATCTTACACACAGTCCTGATGTGGAATGTGGGGTCGCAGCTCCACGTTCACCCGAGTTCAGGTGCTGTCTGTGTGGAGTTTGTACGCTCTCCCTTTGTCTTGGACTAACAGGTCGGTCACCTGATGAAGGCACCCGAACCCCCCGTTGAAACTCCAGCGTCCAGGGCGGTGGAGGAATTGGCTGAGAAGATCGCGTTGCTCCCACCCCCCTCCCATGGTTGGAGAGGGATTAAACTGCGATCTCACGGCGCCGGGCTCGTCTCCAACAAAAGGAGCGGGAGGCAGGGTCCACCGCGCACGGAGCGAGGGGGAAGGCATCGCCAAAGAGACGTTCGGTCCGGCGTCGCCGCTGAAGCGCAGACCCAGCGAGGATGGTCCCCAACTCCAGCCGCGTCTGTGTGTCCGGGAGCTGGCCGGGCTGAGTGCGGCGCTCCGATCCCCGGGATTCGGGACTCTGAGATCCCTCCACACCTCTGGCGTCTTCATTTTCACCTTCAGTGTGCATGCGCTATACTGGCGCGGCAGCCAGCGGGCCAACTCTAATATATATTTAATATGATCTTGCGGGCCAAATTTGGCCCGGGGGCCAGAGTTTGACATGTGTGGTCCACATTAACAGATGTCCCTGCCACAGGGCACACTGACTTCCATGCCACATTGGCCCAGAATTTTCTGGACAAACATCTTATCAAATTCCTGTTAATTAAACTTATGAAACTATATTTTTCTAAAAATATTTTGCACCATAAATTGCTGGTAATGCAAAGAGATGAAAAGGACATGCGAGGCCCTGGGAAAACATCGTTGAAAGAATTTGAATCTTTAGCCATATAAATTTAAGACTCATAAAACAAGTAGATGACAGGTAAAAAGTTCAAGTCTCATGAATAGATTTTATTGTGATATACCCATACAGATGCACCAAAACTCTTACTTGCTGCAGCCAAACAGGTGTGCAAGCAACACTAATGACAAAAGTAAATTAGCAAAATATGCCAGAAAAAAAATGATATTATAAAATATTCACAGTTGCAAGTTAGTGCAATGATTTAATTGTGCAAACAAATCTTTCATAACTAGGGTTGGAGTTGTATGAGGTGAGTACAAAGAATATGCTGTGAGAAGAAGTGATTCAATTACAGCATATAAAACACGTGTCAATCCCTACATGGACCACAAAGGCACGGGGGGGAAACGTGGGTCAAATGCAACCAGATTGCACTGGCTCAGGTCGGCACCTTGGTCGCCATTTTTGACCTGGATTGAAGGGCCTGCTTCCTTCAAAACCTAGGTATTTGATAAGCAAGGGAGTGAAGGTTTCTTTGGAATTAAGATAAAAATCAAACCAGTATTTAAAATAATTTTAGTCAGGATATCAAAATCAAGAGGAATATAGCTTTAAGGTGAAAGGAAGGAGTTTCAAAAGAGACTAGAGGAAAGGGTTTTTTAAAACTCATTAACTGTAGTTGATACTTGGAATGCTTGACCAGAAAAGGAAGTGGTATGAGATACAATAATTCTGTTTGAGACATTTGGACAGACTCTTGAAAAGGCAAGGCAAAGAAGGATGCAGACCGGGAAGAGATGGGCAAACGTGTTGGCCTAGACATAGTGGACTGAAGAGCCATTCTATGCTGTTCAACGATGACTATTTGCATAAATGTACATTCACAAAATTTTCTCATTTTAAAGGAGAAATATTCATCATTGTTGGAACAAGAAATGGAATTTACATATTGTTCAATTACTTCTCATCCAACTTTCATCGCTGCATTGAAGCACCTTTACAGATATAGTGGATGAAAGTATCCACTATACTACAGTGACGATAGCCACATCCTTCAACAGAATGGCTAGAACAATGTGACAGCATGTTGACTGTGATTTTTCCCCTTTTTTAATAACATTCTTTTCCCTTCTTCTGAGCTATTAAATGTGGCACAGAGAACATTACAGTATAGCACAGACCCTTTGGCCCTCCTACCTCATAACCCTCTATTTTTCATTAATCCATATCCCTGTCTAAGAGTCTCTTATGTCCCTAATGTTTCAGCCTCCACCACCAATCCTGGCAAGGCATTCCAGGGACCCACAACTCCTTACATAGGAAACTTACCGTTGATGTTCCCCCCCACTCCCAAACTTTCCTCCCTTCACAATACAGATTTCTCCTGGTGTTTGCTATTCCTGCCTTGGGAAAAAGATGTTAGCTGTCCACTTTATCTATGCCTCTCAGAATCAGGTAAGCCTCTAGTAAGTCACCTCTCATCCTTCTTTGCTCCAAAGAGAAAACTCCCAACTTTGCTTCATAAGGTTCCAATCCAGGCACTATCTTAGTAAATCTCCTCTGCACCCCCTCCATTGCTTCCACATCCTTCCTATAACTAGATGGCTAGAACTTGTAGAGTTGCAACTCGACCTTTTGACTCTTTAACTCTATCCCATTGTTACCAAAGCCCAACATCCCATAAGCCATCTAAACTATCCTATCAATCTACACAGCAACCTTGAGAGATGTATGGATTTGGACTCCAAGGTTCCTCTGTTCATCCACACTCTTAAATGACCAATCAGTAACCTTATACTCAGCCTTCTGGTTTGCCCATCCAAAAAGTAATATCTCACACTTATCCAAATTGAACTCCCTCTGCCACTTTTCTGCTCAACTCTGCATCCTGCCTTTTGTAACATATGACAACCTTCAGCTCCATTCACAACTCCTCCAACCTTCATATCATCCGCAAACTCACTGACCCATCCTTCCACCTTTTCATCTCAGTCATTTACAAAATTCACTAAGAGCAGGGGTCCCTGCTGAACTCCAGGCAGAATACATTCCATCCACTACTACTCTCTGCTTTCTGTATGCAAGTCAATTTTTAATCCACACAGCCAAGGTTACGGGAAGTGTGGCTGGGAAGCTGCAGTAAATAGGACTTCCACTGTGTCTGTACACTGTGATTTTGTACAAGTCAATAAACCTCATTCATTCAGAAATCAATACAATTGAAAAATGTGTATATTTTAACCTACAAGGTTTCCATTTTTAATTTTTCCATTGTAGCGGCTACTTCGGTAGAGCTACTAAAGCAATACACACACATACCATGTTAGTCAACACAAGACTGCTTTATTCAGACTTTACAGGCTTCTTTTATATAACTCATGTCCCGAGCACCACGGGATGAGGTGGGACATCATTATGTGTTTGCTGCCAATCCACGGGACCAACAGCTTTAAATTAAGCCCTGTGAGTATCCCGCGCCTTCCTGGATTAGACTCCGTAAACCAACGTGACGTGGCTCAGCACGCAACACCGCGTGTATGCAGTCCAGTAAATGGATGAGTACCCAACTGTCTTATGGTTCCGCACGTCCGCCAAAGAACCGTGCCGGTGACATTTCGCAATACCGCACTGTGCGCCCGCTCGCCCCACTACACAGCCGCTACGCCGTGATGCTTGGATGACAACACATTAAGTTATAAAACAATTACAGAACGAAAATTTTAATTTTTCCACCACACACCTTTCTAACATACAAAGAATGCAAGACAGTTGATGTTGTCACCAAACCTTCTTTTTCTTTTGGCTTGGCTTCGCGGACGAAGATTTATGGAGGGGGTAAAAAGTCCACATCAGCTGCAGGCTCGTTTGTGGCTGACAAGTCCGATGCGGGACAGGCAGACACGATTGCAGCGGTTGCAGGGTAAAATTGGTTGATTGGGGTTGGGTGTTGGGTTTTTCCTCCTTTGCCTTTTGTCAGTGAGGTGGGCTCTGCGGTCTTCTTCAAAGGAGGTTGCTGCCCGCCAAACTGTGAGGCGCCAAGATGCACGGTTTGAGGCGTTATCAGCCCACTGGCGGTGGTCAATGTGGCAGGCACCAAGAGATTTCTTTAGGCAGTCCTTGTACCTTTTCTTTGGTGCACCTCTGTCACGGTGGCCAGTGGAGAGCTCGCCATATAACACGATCTTGGGAAGGCGATGGTCCTCCATTCTGGAGACGTGACCCATCCAGCGCAGCTGGATCTTCAGCAGCGTGGACTCGATGCTGTTGACCTCTGCCATCTCGAGTACTTCGATGTTAGGGATGTAAGCGCTCCAATGGATGTTGAGGATGGAGCAGAGACAACGCTGGTGGAAGCGTTCTAGGAGCCGTAGGTGGTGCCGGTAGAGGACCCATGATTCGGAGCCGAACAGGAGTGTGGGTATGACAACGGCTCTGTATACGCTTATCTTTGTGAGGTTTTTCAGTTGGTTGTTTTTCCAGACTCTTTTGTGTAGTCTTCCAAAGGCGCTATTTGCCTTGGCGAGTCTATTGTCTATCTCATTGTCGATCCTTGCATCTGATGAAATGGTGCAGCCGAGATAGGTAAACTGGTTGACCGTTTTGAGTTTTGTGTGCCCGATGGAGATGTGGGGGGGCTGGTAGTCATGGTGGGGAGCTGGCTGATGGAGGACCTCAGTTTTCTTCAGGCTGACTTCCAGGCCAAACATTTTGGCAGTTTCCGCAAAGCAGGACATCAAGCGCTGAAGAGCTGGCTCTGAATGGGCAACTAAAGCGGCATCGTCTGCAAAGAGTAGTTCACGGACAAGTTTCTCTTGTATCTTGGTGTGAGCTTGCAGGCGCCTCAGATTGAAGAGACTGCCATCCGTGCGGTACCGGATGTAAACAGCGTCTTCATTGTTGGGGTCTTTCATGGCTTGGTTCAGCATCATGCTGAAGAAGATTGAAAAGAGGGTTGGTGCGAGAACACAGCCTTGCTTCACGCCATTGTTAATGGAGAAGGGTTCAGAGAGCCAGCCAGTCTTGGATAAAAGAACCACATCCAATTTAAATCAATGAATTGAGTATCCTGATAAAGTTATTGATTTCAACCAAACTAAATTTTGCACAAAAAAGCATCATTTTCTCTAGAGACAAACGTTGCACTTTAAGGACAATCAATGATTGAATTTTCAAATATGCTGAGATGCAATATAAAACTTTTTAGTGTATGGTCTCCAGGAAAATTAAATTTTGCAACAGGTTGTGCCAGAACAACAAATAAGCAACCATGTAAGTCAAATGGTGCAGGATCAAGATAAAAGGACAGATAAAAAAGAATACCAGGTCAACATCTTTTGCCAAAGTGAGATCCATTTAAGAGTCTAATAACAGAAGAAAGGAAACCACTTGAATCTAGAGGTTAACATTTTCAAGCTCACCTATCTTTTTCCTCACAGAATGGGAGAGAAGAGAGTATGATTGGGGTGGAATGGGTCATTTAGTATGTTGACAGCTTTGCCAAAACAGTGAGAGGTAGAGAATGAGACAATGTGGGGGAGAGTGGTTTGCATCATGGTCTGAGCTTTGTTTCCAACTCTCTACAGTTTCTTGAGGTCTGGGGTAGAGCAGTTCCTATTCAAGCTGTGATGGCTCCGGACAGGATACGTTCGATGGCACAACAAGGCAGGCGCCATGCTTGCAACTGCAACAGCTTTCTGATGTGAAATTATGGTTTAAACTTTTGATCAATGTCAAATATGCAATGTCAATGGGGCATCGTGGTTAGCACAACACTATTACTACACCAGCGACCAAAGTTTCGAATATGGCACTTCCTGTAAGGAGCCTGTGCATTCTCCCTGTGACTGTGTGGGGTTTCTCCCACCTTTCAAACATGTCCCTAAAACCACCTTTCAGAAAGTACGGGAAGGTTGTAGGTTAATTGGGAAATTTCGACAGCCTGGTTTCGTCGGCTGGAAGGGCCTATTACCATGCTGTATGTCTGAAGTTTAAAATAATACCTTCCATAATCCTGGGCAATTCAGTGGCATTTTAAAACTTAATATTCTATCCCTTCTTTCCCTGCAATACAAATCTTCTTTTATTCATTTCAGAATGCTATTCAAGATTCAACCTACAGTATATACATGTGATGATCATGGTTTCATTTCATAACCCACATGCCTCAAAATGTTTAAGGTAATTTCATAGCTTTAAAAGTTTAATACTCATTAATTGCCTCTCAATGTTAAACATTCAAATATTGATACACAAAATTACTTCATGTTACCTTAAAATGGAGTCTATTTGCAAAGCAAAATTGCTGTTGTCTAATTTTGCATTTTTAAATCTTTTTTTAAACTTTATTTATTTAAAAGATCATTAAGAAAAAACAATATACAATCCAATAAGAAATTTTAAAAATAATATAAATATATAAAATAAAACACAAAAAAACCCCCCAAAAAAAACACCCTCCCACCCCATCAGCCAGCTCTCTTAAGGAGAGCCAATATAAACAAAAAACACTAAAAGTGTGTAATAAATCAAAGTACATCCAAATGCATATATTGCAAATAAGGTAGCCACTTATTAACAAAAAAAAATTATCATGCAGATTATATATAATTTTTCCATAATAATACAAGCTTTCAATTCATTATGCCAACGTATTATACTAATCACTATATTATCTTACCATATACTAGCTACAACACTAATCGTACAAATGCAATTTGAAATTTATCCAACTTTAATCCCCTTAAAGGAACCATGTAGCCCATTAGAAAAATAGATGGGTCTAATGGTAACTTAATATTGCATAATTTTTCCAAAACTAACCTAATTTTTTCCCAAAATGGTTGTACTTTAACACAGGACCAAACAGCATGTAAAAAATTTCCAGTACATAAACCAGATCTAAAAGAATCCAAATTACTAAAACCATATTTTTTCAATTTCTCCAGAGTTAAATATAACTGATGTAAAAAATTATAATTAACCATTCCATATCGTACATTCATCAATTTTGTTACATTATCATAACACATATCCGCCCAATGATCTTCCAGGAAAATAAAAGTTAAATCATTTTCCCATTTAAGCTTAAACTTCTCCCAGTCCAATTTATCCATACTATCTTGTAACACTTGATACATAACTGAAATATAACCCTTTTTTGGTATAGAGGAAATCAAAGATTCAAATTTCGTCAATACAGGTAGAATCATCTCTTTACCATAGATATCTTTTACCATAGCTCTAAGTTGGTACTAAACAAACAGAGAATTTTCAGAGATATCAAATTGTTCCCTCAATTGATTAAAAGAGAGAAGTTGTCCTTCCTCAAAACAATCCTGTAACATCTTTATACCCTTAGAATCCCAACTCTTTAAATGATTATTAAACATTGAAAAAGGAATAAGCTGATTATTATATAATGAGATTAAAATTGATAATTTACCTTTTGATCCTAGAATCTTATTTCTTCTAGTCCATACCTTTAACAAATGTTTTAATACCAGCATATTATATTCCTGGAACAAATTCATATTCCATTGAAATATAAATTGATGCACCTCAAATACAAGCCATCTCCACTTTTGACCAACTTGGAGGTTGGTCCAAGTCCATCAATCTATTAATAAATTTCAACTGAGTTGCTTCATAATAATTTTGAAAATTAGGTAACTGAAGTCCACCCAACGCATATTTCCATGTAAGTTTATACAGTGCAACCCGCAGTAATTTGCCTTTCCATAATAATTCCCTCACAACTTTATTTAAATCCTGAAAAAAAAACCTTTAAAAGGGAAGATGGTATCGATTGAAATAAATATTGGATTCAAGGAAAAATGTTCATCTTAATACAATTTACTCGACCAATTAAAGTTAATGGAAGATCTTTTCATTTAATTAAATCTGCTTTAATTTTTTTAAATAAAGAAACATAACTTTACTTGTATAACGATTGATAATCAGCATTTACAGTTATTCCTAAATATTTAATTTTATCGGATCATTTCAATTTTATAATATTTTTATAATCTGAATAATCACCCTCTCCAACTGGCAAAATTTCACTCTTATCCCAATTAACTTTATATCCAGATAATTTTCCAAATTGTAATAAACAAATGTAACAATGATAGTTTTGGTTCTGTCAAGTATATCAAAACATCATCTGCAAATAGATTAATCTTATATTCCTCATCTATAACTCTCATCCTCTTATCTTTTCATTCTATCTTACTGTCTGAGCTAACGGTTCAATAGCCAATGCAAACAAGGCTGGTGACAATGGACACCCTTTCCGGGTCAAACATTTGATTGGTAAGGAAACTTGACCATTTGTCACCAACCTAGCAATTGGGTTTGTATATAAAGCTTTAACCCAACCAATAAAAAAAGGGCCAAATTTAAACTTCTCTAACACCTTAAATAAAAATTCCCATTCAACCCTATCAAAGGCTTTTTCTGCATCAAGCGCAACCACCATTGGATGGTTGGGCTGCTTTCGACATGCATTGACCAAAGTTATCAATCGAAGAATATTATCTGATGCATTCCTATTCTTAATAAAACCCATTTGATCAATATGTATCAACTTAGGTAAGTACTTGGCAAGCCAGTTTGCTAACACTTGTGCTATAATTTTATAATCTACATTCAATAAAGAAATAGGTCTATATGAAAACACTTTCAACGGATCTCTATTTTTTTTTGGAATTACAGTAACTAATGCACTCGAATAAGGTTCCGGTAGCACCTGCTCTTCAGTTATTTGTTGTAATACATCCCCAAACAGAGAAAATAAGTCTTCATAAAAAATGTTATGAAATTCCACAGAGAATCCATCATCCCCCAGTGACATTCCATTTGCCATCTCCTGTATAGCCTCCTTAATCTCAAAATCTGTAAATCTGTAAACGGAGATTCCAATTCCATAACATCTTCCTCCCTTAGATAAATAAGATTCAATAGAACCGTTATCCCTTAGATAAATAAGATTCAATAGAACCGTTATCCTGTTTCCCCCTCAGAAGTATAAAATTTTTGATAAAATGAATAAAACTGGTCATTAATTTCCTGGGGTTTATAGGCAACTATTGAATTATTTTTAACAGCATTAATAGTCCGTGAAATCTGTTCTGTTTTGCCATGTAAGTACCTTATGTGCCCTCTCACCCAATTCATAATAACGTTGCTTAGATCGATTAATTAAATGCTCAAATTGATAAGTTTGCAATGTATTATTACATAATTTCAAGTTTGCCAGAGCCGCTTTTTTATCTTCTGTCACATCTTTCTGAAATTCCTTCTCTAACTCAAAAATTTGTTTTTCCAACTCTAAACTCTCTGCCATACAAAATGACTATCTACAGAATTAACATTCTCAGCCATAAACAAAGTGATCTGTTCTTTAACCAAATTAACAAACTCTGTTTTTTTTCAGTAACATTGTGCTCAACCTCCATCTATAAGATGAACGTACCACTTCTGAACTTACACAAGAAAAAAAACAATAAAGAATGATCCGATATAACCCTACTTTTATACTCAGCCTGTAGTACTCTACCCTGTAAATGAGCCAATACCAAAAAAAATCTATTCTGGAAAATGAATCATGCCGAGATGAATAAAAAGAAAAATCTTTCTCCGTAGGATTAACTCTTCTCCAAATATCCACAGAATTTAAATCTTTCATCAAAGCCCCAATTTGTATCACCATCTTTGATTTCCTTATACTTTTCAGAGATCTATCCAATAAAGGGTCCAAAACACAGTTAAAGTCTCCCCCAACTAAGATATTTGCATTAGCCTGATTTAACAACAAAAAAGCTTCTAAAACATTCATCATCTACTTTAGGTGCATAAACATTAAGTAAAGTCAAAGATTCAGCAAAAATCTTACAATTCACCCTCAAAACTCTCCCAGCATTTCCCTCCAAAGATTATAATTCAAAAGGCAAACTCTTATGAATTAAAATCGCTACATCCCTCGCCTTAGAATTAAAAGAAGAAAACACATGACCAACCCAATCTCTCTTCAATTTCAAGTGTTCTTTTTCAGTCAAGTGTGTTTCTTGCAAAAAAGCAATGTCAACTTTCAGTTTTTTAATATAGGCCAAAACTCGTTTCTGCTTAATTGGATTATTCAATCCCTGAACATTAAAAGTTGCAAATTTCAAATTAGACATTTCTACAAACTAACAATATGATCACACACTACTAAATATTGGTCCCCTTATAAATCTTTAAAATCACAATCCCTCCCCTATAAAATGTCAAGAAAAAAATTAAAGAAAAAATCACCCCTTTAAAAAAAAAACCACCCAAAGGTAGTAACGCCCTAAAAATCTGGGTCTGGTAAACCCCACTAGCAGCAGATGACTGTCAAAGATTTCAGTGCCATCCATCCCCCATACATACATACATTATTCAGTTAAACATAATCAAATACAGTAAATATATTCAACCCAGTGATTCCAGTGTTCCAGATCTTCAATATCAAGAAGACTTTTTGTCAGCTCTTCTTTCTTTCCATTCCCATGCCCATTTGCCCTTCTTTTAGGTGACAACAACGGAGATCGGATATTTCCTCGTAAATCTGACAACGAATTGCCAAAAATTAATGCATCATGGTCATTTTCAAAAAATTGAGATTGAAAAAAAAAACTTTGAACACCACAGGGTAGCGAAAAGCAAATTTATAAACCTTCCGCCACATTACTTCTTTAGCTGAATTAAATTCCTGATGTCGCCTAATATTTTCTTGACTCAAATCTGCATGAAAAAATACTCTATTATGTTGAGTCATCATTGGAGATTGACCTTGTCGGGCCTTCAACACCGGCGACCGTAATATAATTTCTCTATCTTGAAATGCCAACAACTTATTAAAACCGCCCGTGGCGATTGTCCCGGAAACGGCTTCTTCCTTAATGCTCTATGTGCTTGATCCAACTCCAAACCTTCCAGAAAAAACTCCTTGCCCAACATCTCAGGAATCCATTTCTTAATTTTTTTTTAAATAAATCGGGTCAGAACCTTCAATGTCTTCTGGAAGACCCACTATTTTCACATTATTCCTCCGACTTTGATTTTCCAATGAATCAATTTTCTTCATTAATTCTTTCTTCTGAATTCCCCAATCCACAAAAGAATCTTCCGCTTTTTCCATTTGTTCCCTATTACATTCAACTTGATTTTTACATTCAAAAAAAGCTGCTTCAATTTTTTAAAAATTATTTTGTACTGTATCAAATGATTTAATACATCTATTAACATTACTTTTAACTACAGACATATCTTGCTTCATATTTGTCATGTCTTCACACATAGTGCTCATTTTAGTTTTTACTTCCAAAAATCCTCGAGACATCTGTTTAAACATAATGACCATTTGGTAGGCAATCCCTTCCAAACCAGAACACATAGATTCCATTCCGGATTCCATCACCTCCCTTTGAGGCCTACCTTCCCTGGTCTCCACCTCCATTTGTTCTTGTGTGCTGCCCAGTGAAGGTAAGTCTTCTTCTTCTTCAGGCACCGCTGGCCCTCTTCCGGTGCGGCTGGAGGTCTGAACACCCGACGACTGCACCCCAACCTTGTTCTAATAAATCCTGAACCCTCGAAGCACCATGCATGCCCGGTAGGACCAGCGACTGTGCAGGTGTGTCCTCTGACGCAACACTGCGCGTCCCTGGCCCACCCGACAACATCGCGGGCCCCTCTCTCAGCCGAACCACCCGCGCACCCGACTTCATGGGCACGCGGTTCAGCACCGGCTGAGCTTGTCGTTAAGCTGGTGCCATCTTTCGGAGGTAGGATCAGCACCGGCATCACACTTAACCGGGCAGGAGTCCTCTGAGCCTTGGGGATTCCCACCAATTTCAGTTTCAACTGAACAGGTAGGCGTCAATTCTTCAACACTCTTGTAAGGTAGTTTCTTCTATAATTGAGCTTTCATTTTTTTTCACATTGGTAGCCATTATAGTCCTCTAGTATTCCAATAACTGTAAATACTACTTTTAATCACTTTTATAAATTTTAAAAAGGGGTATTTAAAAAACTAGCTGGTGAAAGGTGGAATTGCATGTCTGTCTTCTACGCCTTCTTGCCACACCCCCCGCATTTTTAAATCTTTCAGACTGGATTAAATACTGGAACCAACAGATGATGAAAGGAAGCCAAGATGAGGAGTTGGTAGATGGTTTTAGGGGGAGTGTTCAGACAGCACTCCAACCAGGGAGCAGGCTATGGTAGGTCTGTTAGTGAGATAGGAGTAATTCATGATCTCATCTTGAATGAACTTTTGGTAGATGTGACCACAACATGATCAAATTTTACATTAAGTTTGAGGGAGAAAAGAATGGATCCACAACTGGTATTTCAAATGTAAATTTGGGTACGTGTGGGTGGGGGGGGGGCGGTCTAGCTAAAGTTGACTGGCAAGTTGCATGTCATCTTGCTACAAATTTGAAACTACTTTTAAAAAAAATCACATTGAACCATTCACTAATTTAATGAACCATGTTCAGTTTCTATTACAAACATTCAAGACTTTTAAAAAAATACCTGTGGGCAATTGGCAGGTTACGTATGGATTCTGTTCCTGAGAAGTAGCCATAAGTCAATTCTCCATTTAATTATTTTTTTTATTTCAACGTGCACCACGGTGTCAGGCCCTTTCAGCCCATGCCGCCCAATTACACCCAATTGACCTGCAATCCCTGGTACATTTTTGAATGGTGGGAGTCCACAGGGAAACCCATGCAGACACAGGGAGAACGTACAAAATCCTTACAGAGAGCGCAGGATTTGATCCCAAGTCCTGATCGTTGGCACTGTAACAGTGCTATGCTAACCGCGACTCTATCTGTGCTGCCCATGTTGTATTGCTTGCTATTTATTTACCTACTATTGATATTTCATTTAATTATCACACTCAAGCTACCCATAATTAAACTAATAAAACAGATATGGTACCTATAGCTTAACGAATACCAGAAATATTTTATCATTATCACCAGCTTGAAAAATGCTTTAAAAAATGTCTGGGAGAATTTGTGTAAACTTGGATTTCCATAAATCTTGTCATTCGTATCCTGGGAAGCCAGTGTACTGGTCTCTTTCTGCCAAATCAGAATATTAATTTGAAGAGGTTCTGTTGCAGGTGGAAGTGATGGAAAATTGATACGCTGATTAAATCGCAAGTGGTGGCCTCATGGGGATGTGCAGAACTCTAATTATTTCTTATGCCCAGATCGATAGTTTCCTAAACATTTGTACTTCCATGAAGCTGATTCTGTTAAAAAGATCAAATCAAAGGCTCTCATAACTCAAATTTTGGAAGACAACACAAACTTCAGCAATCACTGATTTGACTGTTGTTTTGTGAATTGTATTTTTCTTTGGCTTGGCTTCGCGGACGAAGATTTACAGAGGGGGTAAAAGTCCACGTCAGCTGCAGGCTCGTTTGTGGCTGACAAGTCCGATGCGGGACAGGCAGACACGGTTGCAGCGGCTGCAGGGGAAAATTGGTTGGTTGGGGTTGGGTGTTGGGTTTTTCCTCCTTTGCCTTTTGTCAGTGAGGTGGGCTCTGCGGTCTTCTTCAAAGGAGGTTGCTGCCCGCCGAACTGTAAGGCGCCAAGATGCACGGTTTGAGGCGATATCAGCCCACTGGCGGTGGTCAATGTGGCAGGCACCAAGAGATTTCTTTAGGCAGTCCTTGTACCTCTTCTTTGGTGTACCTCTGTCACGGTGGCCAGTGGAGAGCTCGCCATATAACACGATCTTGGGAAGGCGACGGTCTTCCATTCTGGAGACGTGATCCATCCAGCGCAGCTGGATCTTCAGCAGCGTGGACTCGATGCTGTCGACCTCTGCCATCTCGAGTACTTCGACGTTAGGGATGAAAGCGCTCCAATGGATGTTGAGGATGGAGCGGAGACAACGAATTGTATGAGTACCCCCCAATCAGATACTTTATACAGGGAGTAAACATTACAGGAACACTGCAATTGCTTACTTAACATAAGTGGAGCCAAATCCCAGCATACCCATTTTAGAAACAAGTTTCAATTCCCAATTAATCTATTTCTGGGAACGTTTCTTCTTCACCAGAAAATCTTGTAAAAAGCCACTCAATGTGGATATTTGGTGATCTGTTCAACTGACTGACGGTTCAAATTGCCCAATTAACTTCACCATTGGACTGAACAGTGTGCACATATTAGAGAGTCTGGAAATTCAATTTGATGGATTGTCACTTCTGCTGCACGTGCAGCTTTTGATGGACTTCTACTGTTACGCTGACCCTCTGATGTTCTTTTATGCCAAACCACGAAGATGACTTCAGCAGTTGCCTGCTCATCTGTTGCTCCAAAGTTGCATCCATTTTCCATTTACAAGTTGACTGAATTTCAACAGCTTTCAAGGCATTAAGAGTTTATTCAATGAAGCTTAACACTGCACGTGTTTTCCGTCATTACAGCAAGGAGCCGACAGCATCTTCCAGATGTTTTGCTTTTGCATGCCTTAATTGATAAGAGTTTGTGGCTTTCGCTGCTTCAAATATGAAGGTACTTGTAAAAATGCTTAAAATTTAATTTTAAATTTAGACATACAGCATAGCAACAGGCCATTTCAGCCACGAACCAAAGCTTCCCAATTACACCCGATTGATCTACAACCCCTGATACGTTTTGAACGTTGGGAAGAAACCAGAGCACCCGGAGAAAACCCACACAGACACGGGGAGAACATACAAACTCCTTACAGACTGCATGGGATCTGAACCCCGGTCCCAATTGCTGGTTTTGTAATAACTTTGTGCTAACCGCACTGCCCACCAGTAAAGGAGCCCACTTCTGAAGTAACCTTTTTTGGTATATGACATTACACATAAGTAACGTCAGCTTCCCATGATAAATACTCCATTTTTAGGGCAAGACCTTCCCCAGTCCCCGACGTCCCCATCCCCGCGGCCGTCAGCACCCTTTCTTAACTTTTGTGGAAAGGTGACTCTCAGCTCCCAGCACCCAGTGGGTGAAAAGCAGGTGGTGGCTGGCTCAATTCAGGACCAATGGCTGTCTTCTTTACCCATAATCCCCCACATAGCTGGAACTGCACTGGCAGAGTGGTTCCAGCAGCATGAGGGATTATGGGAAAGGAAGACAGTCATTGCTCCCACATTGAGCCGTCACTGCAATCCGGAGCGGCATTCCATAAACTCTGGGATCGGCAGCACTGCACCCCTGCTGCCACGTTGGGAGTTAGATGGGGGGGTGGGGGGTCGACAGATGATGCTGTGCTGCCGCGATGTGCCTGAGGACCAGACCGACAAGCTGACAGAGCACCCGAAAGCCGTCGACACTCGGCTACACCTGCCTGACGGCCCTCAGTTCCGCTGGCTTGCTCCTCGTGTCCCACCTTCTGCCCCGTTACCAGCTGACACTGGCTGCCTCTTCAGCTGAACTACCGGGCCACCCCGACCTCCACTGGTGCATGTCAAACCACCCCCCCCCCCCACTGCGCTCAGCCCGGCCTAAGGCATAGTCTGGCACCGGCATTGGGGTTGTGGGGGGGGGGGGGGGTGGTGGCAACAGGGTTGCGGGTGGTGGCGACAGGGTTGGGGATGGCTAGGAGTGAGGCATTTGCTTAAAGGGACCAAAATCAAAATGATTCCAAAGTCCAGAAGATTCAGAAAAAACAGCAGGTGTTCAGTTCTGACGGTCACGGATAAAAGATAAGGCACCTATACTTTATTTATGAGCGTTTTTATAATTCTAAACAATAATAAATATTTAACAAGCTATCTATATGGTGATAAGTAATAATTTGCACTCTATTTCCACGTACACTTTCTGGGGTTTGTCAACTATCTGAAGGTGCCAACTGCCTCTTGCATGAGACGTGTCAGGCAGCCAGTCAACTGAACAAGAAGGATGAGGAATGGAGCAATCATGCAGATAAAAAAAAAACTAAAGAGAAAAAAAAATAGCAGAGGTTGACATGGGCCTGACTTGGCAGGAAAATTATCCAAAATATGATCTTGAAGGACGGGTAATCACAGCTTTGATAGATGTGGTAATGTGATACCCACAAATTGAGGAGCCTGGAGAGTTTCTCCAATTGCCATATATGTGCAGAGAGCATGAACTATTCTCAATCATTGCAGAGAATAGAGAGGCTGCAGGGAACACGTGAAGAAGCAGACATCAGGCAAAAATATGCATGCAGCTGATGCACTTGGTTGAGCTCATTTCAATGATACAGAAATGCCAAGGACATTGTCGCTGGTGCAGTTAACATGGTTGGACTCATTCCAGTCTATCAGCCCCTGATACAGGAGATCAAGGGAACTATTAGACAAATGACATGATACAGCCTGGAGCAAGTGTTTCATTCAGAACAGAAATAGACATTGTGGCATTGAACATGTTGTCTCAGATAATTTTCATTTGTGAGAAACAACTAAGCACTCATCTTCAGATGTGAAAGGATAATCATTTTCTACCAACAAGTAAAAAATTATTTATTCCCTTCCTTTGTAGTTTTTTTTAAAAGTTTTCTCTTAATTAAACTTAAATTGTTAATGTGATTCATGTACCTAGCAGCAGGTAAGACCTTGAGTGTGTTTGTACATTGTACTTGCGTATATAATGATATACTCTCCATTCATTCAAGGTTTTTTCTTTCTTCATATCACCTGGGTGAATGGATATTTCCACAGAATGAAAGACACCACAGCTGAGAAATACAAATGAAAACTTGGGACTATGTTTAGAAAAGCAAGATCTGCAGACTTCAAGAAAGAAACAACAAAGGAACTGCTTCATTCACGTCAAGAAACACTACAGGATGTTTCTCGTTTCTTAGAGATGGACCTCTTGGAAAACACTACTCAACATTATGTGGAAGATCAAAGGGTATTTTGCCAAGTATGGCATTAATGAAGTACTAATTACAGATAGCAAGTTACAATTTACAGGAGGCAACTTGTGAGTTTCTCAGAGGACTAACAGTTTGACCATCTAACCACATTGCCTGGCTCTCCACTGTTCTGGGAAAGCAGCAAAGGGAGCTGAGGAACTATTGAGGCTTTAAAATTACTGCAGTAATTCTCCAACTGGAGCATCCTAACCTTCCCCACCCAACAACCAACGTGATGGCAAAATGGCCTATGTGGAGATGAATAAATCAACCAGAATTCTTTTCCCAACAAAGAAATACCTCAAAAAGCAGAAGCACAAATAGGACAAGCCATCATACAGCACAGAAAAGGCCCCTCAGCCCAACTCAGCATGCCAACCAAGTTGGAATTTTGGGTAACTCCCATTTGCCTCAATAAGGTCCTTCAAAGCCCTTCCTCAGCAGATATAATGCCCTCCATAATGTTTGGAAAAAACTTATTTTTATCAAACCCTGTACTCCACAGTTTAAAATTTGTAATCAAACTATTCACATGATTTAAAGTGCACATTCCAAATTTTATTCAAGGTTATTTGTATACATTTTGGTTTGACCATGTAGAAATTACAGCACTTTTTATATAGTCCCCCCTTTTCAGCGCACCATAATGTTTGGCACATTTGGCTTCACAGCTATTTGTGATTTCTCAGGTATGTTTAATTGCTTTATTGGTGCAGGTATAAGAGAGTTGGGCTTGCTTCTACACTTTTGATCACCTTTGGAGTCGGTAGCTACGATTTTTCAACATGAGGATCAGAGTTGTATCAATGAAATTCCTGGTGATGTCTGAATCAGACTTCAACATGCAAAGAGTATGCACCAAAGTACTAAACATGACTACTTTAATATACAATTGCTATGTCCAAAATATTATGGTGCCCTGAAATGAGGGAACGATGTATAAAAAGTGCTGTAATTTCTACATGTTCAAACCAAAAGAATAACCTTGAATAAAACCTGGAATGTGTACTATGATCACACGTGGATTATTTGATTACTAATTTTAAACTGTGGAGCACAGGGGCAAATAAAGGGGAAAAAAAGTGCTTTTGTCCCAAACATTATAGAGGGCTCTATATCTGTCCAAATGTCTTTCGAACTAGAACTGGTCAAGAGAAAAAAAAACTCAGTTTTGTCACTGAGATTCCAAAGACCTAATATAACAAAGAATGAGGCTCACAATGAAGTTGATGCACTCTTTGGAAGGATGCCAAGTGCGGCAGAAGGTGGCAATGACTAAACACCCAGATTAAATATAGTAACAATTGGGAAGGTGACCCAAATCAGGGAATCAGTTACCACATCGGGAAGAGCACGGAAGAAGCTTGCATGATAGAAGCAGATTGAAAAGATGCATCAATGACCTGGAGTAGCCCAGCAATGGTCTCTGGGAGAACTGCAGCAACTTTGAACAAAGGAAAGGTCAGCAGTCGACCAAATATTTCAAGTTTTTGTTGTCCAACTGAAGCACGTAGCAACTAGACAATTATTTTGGCGCACTGTTTTTCTTTTCCCTTTCATTGTTACAAGGATGCGAGATGAATGTCCAAAACAAGATTTGTGCATGAGTAATAATTGTTTTTTAATTGTTGTCAGTCCTTTAAAGATTAATGGCTGGCTAAATTTTGCAACAAGATTTGGGGAGGTAAGCTGGAAAGATTGGTTGAAAGTAAGCAACTCAAGATGGGATTAGTTCTGTACAGCGTTTCTTCAATAAAGTTCATCCATACTGTACAAATTGAAACAGGAGCTACAGGGACATGCTGAGCAACTATATGAAGAATCAAGGGCCCTCAAACAAAATGGTTCAACTAAAGCTTTGAGTAAACACTAGCGATCCAATGTCATCTGCAATTTGTTAGGCAAAGCATCTGTGTTCATTACAATTCTTAAATAAGTTTACAGCAAATTTGACTCTGGGCATTAAAACTACATCAAAATGGATAAGGTCTTCTAAAACTGTTTCCAGATTCAAATTTTTTTTTTGTTCAAGTGTGTCTGCCCCTCCAGAGAGGGATCACTCTATCGAAGGATATTCCTTCTTTTACCTTTGGTATTAAATCAAAGCATCGTCTGCACTTGAAGGGTAACATAAGAGGTGCTAAGGAACAGTTCTGAATTATGTTGACAAGTTATCCCCAAGCAACCTGGTTAATTTTTGCCCTTCATCAAATTTACTAAAAATAGATTGTCACTTTCCTTTTTGTGTAAGGTTGCACTGATTTCTTACATCATCGAATGCATTGCCAAAATGCTTCATCATCTAGAAAGTGTTTTAGGAATTTCTGAGGTTGTGAAAATTGTTGCAGAGAAAGAGAAGTGTTCAGTTTTATCCTTTTCCTTTGCAAAATCCTTTTGCTAAGCTGCATTTTCACATTCAATAATTTAGTAGTTAATTTCAATCTAATGCTTCTACCCTCACTGTGTACAAAGTTAACTTTGCCTTAGGTAAACTTTTCATGGGTTTCTATCTTATCATCTCACAACCACCCCCCCACCCCCTCCACCTCACCCCCAACCCCCCCCAATGCAAAGCTTGTGTAACCCCATCAGTTACATCCTGCCCTCATCCCTGTGCTCAGTTTCTGGCCTAATTGTACTCGTTGGAGTAAAGAAGGATGAGGGAGGACCTCACGGAGACATTTGAAAGGCCTGGACAGGGTAGATGTGGCAAATGTCTCACATGGTAGTAAATTCTAGGACAAGAGAGCACAACTTCAGGATAAAAGGGTGTTATATAGTCAGGATAATGTTAACTATTTTGTAACCACATAAGAATACTCATTGCAGTAAATATATTGTATCACTGTGTGTGAACAGTTTCCAGAGATGGTGAAAGACATCAGTAAGTAAAAGTGTCTTCTGTTATTTGAATTTTGCATCTCCAAATTATTTAAGGAAGCCTCCCAAGTATCAGAGACATAACAAAGGGTGTCAATTTAAAACCGAGACATGAAGAAATTTCTTTAGTCAGAGGGTTGCAAGTCTATGGAACTTGTTGCCACAGGAGGCTATGAAAGTGAGGTCATTGAGTTTATTTAAGGCAGAGATTGACAAGTATTTCATTAATCTGGGCATCAAGGGTTACTGGGAGAAAGATTAGAAAGACAAAGCAGAATCAATGGGCCTCCTTCTGCTCCTATATCTTATGAATTCCTCTCCAAAGCAATAAATTGCCTTCAATTCTATAAGGTTCAACTTGTGTGAACATTATTCACCCCCCCCCCACCCCCCACCAATACATTCTGGAAGGTCTTGCAAATAACATACACATTGTCCTCTTCAAATGGTTCAGTCAGGTTCGCCTGACAGCCTACACTGCAAATTCAATTTCTGATTCTCAAAAGCAGTAAACAGTTAAATCACAAAGGTTCTATGCCTCATTAAAATAAATGGTGATCGCGAACTTGCTGTATAATGTACTTCATTATCGCCACACCTTCAACAGTTGTTTGATATTATGTGAGTTAATTAATCCACCATGCTACTACAATCACCTTTATTCAGCTTTAAATAGATAATGGGTACACAATGTGCTTAATGTAGAAAAAATAGAGTTCTGGGCAATCCAAAATGATCACTGTGAATCAATATTAATTTTACAGTTCATAATTAATGAATTGTTTTGGATTCCTTGATAACAAATCATTTCAAATTTAGGATGAAATCTAGCATTTCTTCATATTTTTAAACAATCAGGTTCAGAAAATAAAATAGCCCTTACAATCAATGGACACCAAAACAAAGGAATTGTTCAAATTTGGAGAGTTAGCATTTCCTTTGGATGTAGAGCTATTAATTGGCTCTCCCACCAACCTCCGTGTTATTCAGAAATCAATTCAAAATTAAATTTGGTCATAAAATTGTCAATGCAGGAACAAGGGAAATAGTTTAAATCATGCGTTCACTGGTCACACAGCACAAGGCAACTGAAACAGAATCAGAAATTTTAAAAAGCAATTAAGTCGGTATAAAATGTGCAAGGTCTGTGAAATTCATCCAAGGGACTCCACCCTACCACTGATTTCCGAATGACAAAATTTGATATAGGCTTCAATGCATTATATAAATTAGCTGCTGACACCAGCATTGTTGGTCAAATAACAGGGAAGTGATGAGTATTGGATAGAGATCAAGGTGGTCTTTGTGCTAGAACAACATTTTTGCTCTCAATATCAGCAAGAATAAGGAGATTAGTGTGGATTTAAGGAAGGGAGGCCAAGGGACCATGCATCAGTTTTCTTTAGTGAGAAAGTGATAGACCTTCAAGTTCCTAGGAGTTCACAATTCAGAGGACTTCTGGGACAAGCATGTTAAGGCAACTATGAAGATAAACTATAATGACTGCTCTACTCATTATACACCCATGACTGTGTGACCAGGCACAATTCTAATCCAATCTACAAATTTGCTGCTGACACACCAGTTGTCGGCAGAAACACAAATGACAACGAGGAAGCGTACAGAGGGAGATAAATCAGTTTTTTGAGTGGTGTCATAACAACAACCTTGCGCTCAACATCAGTAAAACTAAGGAGATGATTGTGGACTTCAGAAGGGAGTCAGGGGAATACAACCATGTCCTCAATGAGGCCTCAGTAGTGGAGAGGGTCAAAAACTTCAAATTCCTGAATGTCAACATCTCTGAAGAGTTCTCCTGGAGCCTCCATGTTGATGCAATCACAAAGAAGACTCGCCAGCAGCTATACTTTGTGTGGTGCCTGAGGAGATTCGGGATGTCACCGAAGACTCATAAACCTCTACAGGTGTACTGTGAAGAACATACTGGTTGGTTACATCACTGTCTGATATGGAGGCGCTAACTTTCAGGACAAGGAAAAACTCCAGAGGGTGGTTAACTTGGCCTGCTACATCATAGGCACAAGACTTCACTCCATCAAGGATATCTACATGAGGTGGTGTCTTAAAAAAGCAGCCCCTATCCTCAAAGATCCCCACCACCCAGACCATGCCCTCTTCACTCTGCTACCATCTGGAAAAAGGTACAGGAGCCTAAAGACGAGCACTCAGCGGCACAAGGACAGCTTTTTCCCCGCTGCCTTCAGATTCCGGAATGTTCAATGAACCAAAGACACTGCCTTACTTTTCTTGCACTACTATGTTTATTTTATTTTTTCTTCTTGTTGCAAGATGGTTATTATATGAATGTTTGCACTGTGACGCTGCCACAACACCGAATTTCATGACCTGTTCATGACAATAAACTCAGATTCTGAAAGAAGGCACCCCAACCAGAAGCTCTGGATGAACAATCAGATCCTGAACCTGCTGAGAACCACACCACAGGGATTTAAGACTGGAGACCCAGAATCTCTAGGTATAAGAACTGTTTCATTCCAACAGCTATCAGATTCCCCATGCTCCCATAACCTGACCTCAAACTAATCTGGGTCTACCAATATAACTGTTTGCACTATTGAGATTTTTTTTCTTGCACTGTGTAATAGTGGATATTTATGCATTTTTATATTATCCTCTTCTATCACTGATATTGATTATGTTTATTATTTTATATGGGGTACAATGGACATGTGCACAAAAATTCTTATTTCCTGCACTTATAGTAATTTGTAAACCACAATCTACAAAAATTAAGACTACAATAGTATACTTAAATGAATTAAAAGGCAATAAGTACAAAAAGGTAGACAGATAAAAAATATTAACAGTAGCCCCAATGTAAACAGAGTGACTTAGCTCTAGTACAGACAGTCCTTCTGTGATGACAGAGTAGTCCCCGATTTGTGTCACAAGGAGACGTTCAAGAACCTGATAACTGTTAGAAAGAAACTGTTCAATAACTCAGTGGTGCTGGTCCTCAGGCTTCTGCCCAAAGGAAGTAGTGAGAAGAGGTTATGACCAGAGTGATGCCTTCTTGAATTTGCACCTCACATCAATGCATTCAATGTTTGGAAGGTCAGAGCATGTCATGGATCTGGCTTTGTTAGTTATTTTCATGGCATATTGCAGCAATTAAATGTACTCCATTGCAGTTAGTATCTTATGTACCAGTTTGGCTGCAGCATGAAAGAATTTTGGTGGACCCGAACATTGTACTTGACCATAAACTTTCATTGATCATCTTGTGTGATCTTCTATACATATTGAAGAATTCCTCTAGGTGGAGTTCCAGTGCAGCAACACCTCCCAGTGAACCAGGCAAGTTCTGCACGTGCTAAAAAGACAGCATAAAAGCTTGCTATTAATTCCTGCTTTGCAACTCACTTCGGACAATTTTACTCACTAGTAAATGTACAGTCAAAAGGTCTTATCACTGGAAGATATTTATTGGTGGCCTACAAACTGTTTTGTCCTTTGATGACAAAACTAAGATATCAAAAACTTATGGCCTAAGAGTTTCAAATTCATTAAACCAGTACATGCAATGAGTCAGCAAAATATCTTTCTCAGCGGCACAAGGACAGCTAATTCCCCGCTGCCATCAGATCAATGTCACTGCCTTCCTTTGACTTTTCATGCACTATTTTTATTTATTATTGTAAGGTGGTTTATGTGAATGTTAGCAGTATGATGCTGCCACAAAGCAACAAATTTCATGACTTGTTCATGACAATAAATTCAGATTCTGAAAAGATTTATACTTGATGCTTTAAAAACTCTAAAGGTTCCCTGTTACACATAAATAATGAGTGATAGGAAAATAATAGGACAAAAGGATAACAAATCCCCAACATCCAAAAGATAAAAGAGGTGGTCACAGAGATATATTGCTTTAATCCTCCAGAATTCCCTGGGTTTCAGAATGTTCTACACAGATTGTTAAGGTGGCAGATCTAAGTGTATGATTTAGCAAAAACAGGGAAGAGAGAATACAGCACTTAAGACTTAATTGCCTAATTAATGAAATATGCTGTGGGGAATTATGAAGTCATCCTCTAGTGGTGTGGTGAAAATGACAATGAAGGGTTTAGTAACAGCTACTAAAATGTATCTTTGGTGTTCTGTTCTCAAGGTTTAATGAAGGTATCGTGGGTTGGGGAACCAATAGAACAGAACACAACAGCACAGTACAGGCCCTTGACATTGTGCTGACCTATATATTTCTATCAAAATTTAAAAAAACCTTTCCTCCCTCTATTTTTTTTTATCATCCATGTGTCCATTAAATGCCCTTAAAGTTTCAACCTCCAACACCACCTCTGGCAAGGCATTACAAGCACTGTGATGGAATTGTGTAATTATTAATCTTTAGTTATAAATATATATTAGTAAAGGAATTGTGAGATGGTCAGGGGAACACTTGCAGACGCACACAATTACACTCATAGAGAAGCCATTTTTGGAGATGCGAAGTCTGGTAAAAGGTCCATAAAATCAGAAGTGATTGTTCATTGAAATATCTAGTACAATGGGGTATTCTCAAGGAGGACTCTCTGCTTGTTTACCCATGTTTTTGGAATGGAAACTCAGAGGCATGTATTCAAACAAAGATGATTTTGATTCAATGGCCAGGAGACAGATCAAAGCCGTTGGCTCGTAAATGCTTTTGGAAGAGAAGAACTTCAAATAAAATCAGCAATGATGACATGTCATTTGAAAAGCTTCATTTCAATATTGCACATCTGAGGTCAGAAATGCAGTAGCCTTCAGTCAGAGAGGTACTGATCGTGTTGTCTTCTTTTGACCATGGGAGATGCACAAAATTGGGAGTAAGGAAGAGCCGCGTCAGCTGTCTTTTTGAAAAGAGGACAATTTCACCGTGTCCATTTTTACATACATGGCCACTTCATGTAACCCACGCCAGGGTTTGTGAAATCACCGTAGAAGAAAATACAAGTTCTGAAGCCTCCTTGCAAGAGAGGGAAATCATTCATATGAAGAAACAATTCTCTGAAACAACTCTACAAGAATTTCATGAGCTTTGAGAAGTCTGATGCATCACACCTACTCCATAATTACTTTTGAGCAACAATTTAAAGAATCTGAGTTTCAACACAAAAAATTTTCTGAGACTGAACTTTAAAAATCATCTCTTCAGAATTATGCCTGAATTGTAATGGTTTTGGTTTTACCCCACAAACACACACATTTGAGCATAGAGTGGTGAAGTAAGAGTTATGTTTAGAGTTAAGTAAGAAGCGTTATGTTTTTAATAAAAATATATTTTTTTAAAGATACGATTGTCATGAATTTCTATTGCTGTTGATCTATGTCAGGCACCCACACTTATTTGTGTAAAAAAAACTTACCCTTGATATGTCTCCCCTAAACTTTTCTCCCTTCACTCTGTACAGATGTCTTCTAGTGTTTGCTACTCCCATCCTAGGAAAAAGGATGCTAAGTGAAACACGATAGGCTGCGGACACTGTAATTGTAGTAAACACACCAAAATGCTGGAGGAGATCAGTTGGTCTTTTCAGCATCTAAAGGAGACAAAGATATATCGCCAACATTTCGGGCCTGAGCCCTTCTTCAAGGAACAAAAAAAAATCAAAAATGGCAGAAGCAAGTGGGAGGAAACCAGACCAACAAAAGGTGTTAATTAGATATGATAAGGGACTAGGTTGAATTTATCATGTCTTTGCGAAAGGAGACAGGGAATGTAAAGACGACAGGGGAAGAAGAGGGTGGGATTTTTCAACGAAAGCCAGAGAAGTCAATATTAATGCCATCCGGTTGGTGGGTACCCATTCAGAAGATGAAGTATTGTTCCTCCAATTTACAGGTGGTCTCAGTCTGGCACTTCGAGACCATGGACAGACATGTCGGCAAGGGAATGGGATGAAGAATTGAAATGGGTGCCCACTGGGAGATCCATGCTATTGCGGCAGACAGAGCTAACGTGCTCAACGAAGTGATTTCCCAATCTGCGTCCAGTCTCTCCAATGTAGAGGAGATCACAGCAGGAACACCGGATACAGTAGAAGACCCCTGCAGATTCACAAGTGAAATGTTGCTTCACTTGAAAGGACAATTTGTGGCCCTGAATAGTGCTGAGGGAGGAGGTGTGGGCGCAAGTCGAGCATCTCCTGTGGACACAGGGGTAGATCTCAAGGGGACGATTGGTGGGGAGGGAGGGGAGGATAAGAGAGTCATGGAGGGGAAGGACCCTGCGGAAGGCATAGAGGGGAGGAGTGGTAAATATGTATCTAGTGGTGGGATCACATATTAGGTGGTGAAAATGGCAGACAACGATGTGTTGGATGCGGAGGCTGGTGGGGTAGATAAACTACCAAAATTAGGTGATGATTGAAAAGACTTCACCTTGTCTGGCCATGATCTCATGCACTGTCAGACTGAAACCATCTGCAAATTGGAGAAACAATACCTCATCTTCCGTCTGGGCACCCTCCAACCTGATTGCATTAACATCGACCTCCAGTTTCCGTTAAACCCTTCCCCTACTCATCTTCCTCCTGTCGCCCTTTCCCCAGATCTGTCCTACTCTCTCTCCACTTTTCCCTCTGTCTCTTTCCACAGAGCCAAAATCAATTCTCACTTCTCCTCTTATCCTATCCAATTAACACCTTCTGTTGGTCTGGACTCCTCTCCAACCCAGTCTTCAATCATTATTCTTATGCTTTCCTGTTCTTTGCTTATTCCTTGAGGAAGGGCTCGGGCGTGAAATGTCAGTAATGTATCTTCACCACCTATGGACGCTGCGAGACCGGCTGTGTTCCTCCAGCAATCCCATGTGTTTTAACAACTTGCAACATCGTGCCAATTTTGTGCTCTTCAAATCGAATCGGAAATCTTAAAAACTTAACCCAGCTGGTGATCCCAGTAGTAGGCAAAATGTACCCTAATAGGACCAAAATACTACTTTTGCATTATCCGCCAATGCTCTCATTTTGAATGAAGTGCATCAAAGTCCTTTGGGATGCATCAAATTTCCTGCAAGATCAAGAGTTTTAAGCTAAAATTCTCTTGAGTTTAGAAGAAAGGTAAATGAACTATAATTTGTATTTTCTTAAAACAGACTGAATAAGGTACATGCTGGGAGAATGATTTGCATGGTCGAAGCCTCTCAGAATAAGAACTGGATTCTTGAAACAAAGGAACTGAAATGTAGGACTGAAACATTTCTTCACCTAAATGGTTGAAAATCTTTGTTGTTTTATATCTCACTGGGAGCTACATATGCTCAACTGACAAGTACAGTATTTATAAAAAAACAGGAATTTCTAGATTTTTGGATTGAAAAGGAATCAGAGGTGTACGTACATCTAGTAGAGAAAAAGGTTGAGGGATAGGAATGTCTTATGAACGACACATAGTACTCGTACAGGAAAATAACCCAATTCTTGTTGCCTCTTCTTATGTTATTTCAACAGTGAACCTTTGAAATGAACTCTGTCCGTCAACTGTTTACACTATAATGAACTGAGCTTTGATGAAAAGTCACCAACCCAAAACATTAAATCTGTTTTTCACTCCGCAGATGCTGCCAGATTCACTTTGTGTTTCCCACAATTTGTTTTTATTTCAGATTTGCAACAGAGTTGCAACTACTGTTTATGAAACTTTGGTTTGACTTCACACAGAATATTCTGTGCAATTCTTGTTCTTTCTTTGGCTTGGCTTCGCAGACGAAGATTTATGTAGGGGTATGTCCACGTCTGCTGCAGGCTCGTTGGTGACTGACAAGTCCGATGCGGGACAGGCAGACACGGTTGCAGCGGTTGCAAGGGAAAATTGGTGGGTTGGGGTTGGGTGTTGGGTTTTTTCCTCCTTTGTCTTTTGTCAGTGAGGTGGGCCTTGCGGTCTTCTTCAAAGGAGGTTGCTGCCCACTGAACTGTGAGGCGCCAAGATGCATGGTTGGGGGCGAGATCAGCCCACTGGCGGTGGTCAATGGGGCAGGCACCAAGAGATTTCTTGAAGCAGTCCTTGTACCTCTTCTTTGGTACACCTCTGTCTCGGTGGCCAGTGCAGAGCTCGCCATAGAACACGATCTTGCGAAGGCGATGGTCCTCCATTCTGGAGACATGACCCACCCAGTGCAGTTGGGTCTTCAGCTGCATGGATTCGATGCTTGTGGACTCTTTCAGCTCGAGTACTTTGATTTTGGTGATAAAGTCATTCCAATGAATGTTGTAAGCCTATTCTTGTAAGCCTATTACAAAAAGCATGTGTAGGCTTTGGAAGGGGTACAGAGGAGATTGGCCAAGATGTTGCCTAGAATGGAGGGTAGGAGCAATTGGACAAACCTGACTTGTTTTCTTTGGCACGTGTGAGGCTGAAGAAAGACCTGATAAAGTGTATAAAATTATGAGAGCCATTGATGGTGTGGACAGTCAGAATTTCTCCCCCCCCCCCCCCCAGTGTAAAAATCTAACACATCAGAAAACATGCATTTAAGGTGAGGGTTAAATGCTTAAAGGTGACTGTCAAGGTCATTTTTTTTTAGTCTGGGATGGACTGCCCAGAATAGTGGTGGAAGCAAATCCAGTTGCAGATTTTAAGAAGTTTCTGGATAGATGTGTCAATATGCAGGGAATACAGGGAAGTGGATCATGTGCAAGCAGCAGAGATGATGCACAAAATGGCCCTCAAGTTCGGCGAGGCAAATGACTCAAAGAGCCCACTGCTGTGCTATACTGTTCTTATGTTCTATCTTCTTACACCTGCAAGTTTATTTTAGCTTTTGGATGATTTATGCTATTTGCATTCAATTATTTTTGTCACCTCATCCCCACCAGGTGGATGAGTGGTAGAGTGTGCCAAGGGCCTGACCAGGACACTCGAGTTGGAGCCCACGGGATGGCAATTGGAGGGGGAGGGGGAAGATGGCAGTGGTTTTGAGAATGCTATCAAGGTTCGGATTTTTAACCTGCTGTTTAAGACAACCCAATTTATATTAAAGCATTCAGCCAGCAGAGAGCCGATCGTGCCCCAGCCCCTGTTAGAATACATTTGTGAGTGGAAGAACCAGCCAGTGCCGCTTGCCACTGGGGCGGCTCTCCCAAAGTAACTCCCTATCCCTGACTTGTAAGATTCTTTATCATTATTAGTATCAGGCTATATTAGTGAGACTTTAATTTGGGGGAGGGGGGTTAATTATGATGGTGGCCCAGTTAACAAGGTGGGTAGCTCAACACTTACAGCATGAGCGACTGGGTTTCGAATTTAAATTTTATAAGCTATGGGAATAACCTGATTAAAGGGAATGTTGCATAATTAAAGACTACAATACCGATTTTTTTTCAAATTACTTTATATTTTGCACTGTCTCTATGCAGGTGTATTAGTTAGGCATTGGTAGAGTGAGTCTCAGTCAACCAGAAAATTTGCATATCCAACACCATAGATACCGGATAATGGGGATTCTACTGTATTACATTATTCTGACAACAAAGAATTACCCTATCTTTTGACTGTCTCAAGGGCAATCCAACCAGTCTTCCAATGTATGAGGAACATTGAGCAATTCCTCAGACGTTTACTGCTGCTAAAGAACAATTAAAGTAAGAGTTAACATAGCTGAAGCTCATATTAAGCACAAAAGGTACAGTGATATAAAATCAGCTCACGTTGTATATCAAAGCTGATATGTTCAAACATTTTACCAGAGTATCTTAGATCTTAAACGATTAATGTTTGCTTTAATACACATCTTGCGCTCAGACTTGAAATGGTGAGACTAGGATTGACATATACTGTTCATTGTGATATCAACAGCTGGAAATCGTTCGAGACACTAAGTATATTCCCCTTAATCTTTTTCAAAGGGCCAAATGCCACATCAACAGATCAAAGCATCAAGGTCGAAATAGTTTCATTTACAAGCTGAACACAGGACACAACAAAAATAAAATACAGTCCTTAAAACATTGAAGACATGATCACCCCATGGAGGATTCAATCTCCTTTTCTTAAAAACATATATTTATCACTCAACGTGAAAATCAACAAACCTTACAGGATGAAACAATCTTTTGTAGATTTGAGTCTCACAAAACTTTAAGTGAATAATTCACATTTCTCAGTGCGTCATAGAATTTAAGTCAACTAAGCAGAACCATGATATATTACTATTGAAAACCTTTCAATAGACAGCTTGAAAGCAAAACAATATTTACCGAATCATAAAGTGGTGCACACAGAAGGAAGCCATTCACCTCCACATGCCTGGGAAAGCTCCTTGACAAAGCTACTCATTTTGCTCCCTGCTTGCTCTCCCAAAACGGCACAATATTTTCTTTTCAAATTTATTTTCAGCTGCCTGGTCACCAAGTTCTGGAGAAACTCACCAGGTCATGCAGGAAGCAAAAGGCAATTATCATTTAGGGCCGGAGACCTTCATGTGGTAACTCGTGGCCGCTAATCCTGGCAACTTCAATGAACATCTTCACACACGAAGAAGGGCTCAGGCCCAAGATGACAACTGCCTTTGCTTCCTGTGGATGCAAGATTCTCCAGTGCTTTCCTGCATTGCACTAGAACCCAGCATCTGCAGTCTTTCTGATTTACCACTAAGTTCTGGAATTCTTTCTCCAAATGTTACATACTTGTAAGACACTCAGAACCAATATATGGAATGGTTGAGATGGTGCATGTTATTATGTATCCAAGGTATTCCAGTTGCATTAGAAATATACACAAGTAGGAAAAATGAACTTTACCTTTTCATAATGGTAAAATCAACAACCATTACAACCAGATCATTATTAAAATTAACTATCACGATGGCAACGGAATAGCTAATTGGAGTGCAACCATCCCCAAACCCGCAAAGAGGCATCCTCTTGCTTTAGTCAAAAATAGTATTAAACAGTCACTTCCAGTACAAATAAATCCTCCCAAACTTTTCAGAAATAAAGTACAGTAGGTAAAAGAGTCTTGATGGGACTTAAATTCTCAAACACACTCTTATTAGAGAACTGTTCCATTTTGGCTTACATATTTCCTGTAAAATTTTCTACTTAAATCTGCGCTTTGTTACAAAAAAGAATGAGAATGGCTATGAGTACTGTATATTATCATTTACTCCCTCGATTTCCAAAAGCAATCCAATCCCTTGTGTACGCTTCAGTGTAGTAAATAAATTTATTTTTTTCTGTCTCACACTCTCAACTCAGTGCCACATTTCAACCTCCCCAAGCATGTGGAAAAAGCTAAGGTGGGGTGAAAAAAAGTACAGAAGGTGTCCATGTGACCCATAAAGATAATCCTTGTTCCTCCACCAGAGGAACAAATATCCAGGCACAATAGCATGACAGTGCAGCTAGTAGAGCATTTATGTCACAGCGCCAGAAGCCAGAGTTCAATCCTGACCTCAGATGCTGTCCATATCACATTCTCTTTGTGACAGTGTGGGCTTCCTCCGGGTAATCTGGTTTCTTCCCACGTCCCAATAACATGGAATTGGTAGGTTCACTGATCACTAGACATGTGTGTGAGTGGGAGATTCTGGGGGGAAATGGGGAGAATAAAATATGATGAGATTAGTGTCAGTTAAGTGTAAATAGGATGGTGGAGATTCAGAGAGCCAAAGGTTGCATTTCATAGTATCAATCTCAAATTTATTGTCATCTGATTATACAAAAAACATATACAACTGAATGAAACAGCACCTCTCCGGGCCACAGTGTACACACACACAGTCCACCGACACACAAACTGCATATATACATAGGGATCCAAAATAAATGTTGATGAAATAATGAATGCATTTCTCAGATTGTTCAACAGTCTCACCACCTGTGGGAAGAATCTGTTTCCCAGACTGGCAGTCCTATTTGTTATGAAGGTAGTGTCTCAAAGATACTGTGGGCTGGATGGCAAGGTTCCACAATGATTGCAAATGTTGCCAAATGGAAGGAAGGGAGACCCAGAAACCTGAAGTCCAGCACCTCTTGGTTCAAAAACAGTTTATATTCAACAGCTATCAGATTCTTGTACACCCTGTGCTACCAACCCTCATCATAAACTACCCCAACACCATCAAACGATCTGTCTGAATACTGAAAAGTCACTGTTTTTGCACTATTTATTATTTCTTTATCGGTCATACATTGTGGTAATCTAAATTTTTGTGTTGTATTTGATGCATCTTATTTGGCTACAGTGAAAATTTCAGTTCATCTGTCCATTGTACTTGTGTTTGGTTATAAACTCACACCGAACCACAAAAATTCTTTAATGTTGTATTATCCAAGATCCACAATTTATAAATGTATTTGACATGTTACAACTCATGCAGTGCAACAAGTTCTTCTGTAAGCAGGTTAAAAGGCCAACAAATGTATATTCAGCCATGCAAAGTAAAAACAAGAGTACAATTACAGAGCACAGAGTTACAATGAAAAGAGAGAAATTAGTATGAACCAAGGCAGCATGACAGCACTGTTATAAGATTCATCCAGGAGCCTGATGTCTTCAGGAAGAAACGGTTTGTTTACAACACACTTTTGAGCTTCTCCCCAATGGGATGAGAGAAGAGTGCGTGTCCAGAGAGTGATATATCCTTTGGTATGTTGACTGTATGTATGTGTATGCTCAACACTTTTGACATGAACAGAAATGATGTTCCTTGCAATGGCAAACAAAGGTAACATAGCCAAAATACGTAAAGTAAAACATGAAAATCTGTAGACACTGTGGTTGAAGTAAAAACATAATGCTGGAAAAACTCAGCAAGTCAAACAGTGTCCTTTATCTTTCTTTGGCTTGGCTTCGCGGACGAAGATTTATGGAGGGGGTAAAAAGTCCACATCAGCTGCAGGCTCGTTTGTGGCTGACAAGTCCGATGCGGGACAGGCAGACACGATTGCAGCAGTTGCAGGGGAAAATTGGTTGGTTGGGGTTGGGTGTTGGGTTTTTCCTCCTTTGCCTTTTGTCAGTGAGGTGGGCTCTGCGGTCTTCTTCAAAGGAGGTTGCTGCCCGCCAAACTGTGAGGCGCCAAGATGCACGGTTTGAGGCGTTATCAGCCCACTGGCGGTGGTCAATGTGGCAGGCACCAAGAGATTTCTTTAGGCAGTCCTTGTACCTTTTCTTTGGTGCACCTCTGTCACGGTGGCCAATGGAGAGCTCGCCATATAACACGATCTTGGGAAGGCGATGGTCCTCCATTCTGGAGACGTGACCCATCCAGCGCAGCTGGATCTTCAGCAGCGTGGACTCGATGCTGTCGACCTCTGCCATCTCGAGTACTTCGACGTTAGGGATGTAAGCGCTCCAATGGATGTTGCAATGGTAAAAAATACATAATCGACATTTCGGGCTTGAGCCGTTCATCATGGTTTAGAAAAATAAGGACTTTTTCCATACCTTGATGAAAGGCTCAGGCTTGAAACGTTAGTTATGAATTTTTACCTTTACTATATAAAGGACACTATTTGACCTGCTGAGTTTTTCCAGCATTGTATTTTTAGTTAAAATATGTATTCTCTGTAATCGCAGATTAGTATTTAGAATAATTGGGATGATACCAAGGCAATGGACTCTATCATTCAGGCATGATCACCACACTGCCCCTCCACCCACCCAGGGACGTTAAAGATAACAATGCATCCAGAATGATTGGGAGAAAATTGAGGTAATGTGGTTAGAAAGTTAACAAAAATAGTAAAATAAATTTAAAAATATATATACTCTGTGATCTTATTGCCATGACCACAGTATTACTGATTCTCCTCAGATCCTTAAAAAAGCAGTGCATGCTGTCAAATGTTAATGGTGGGGAAATGGCATGTATTTTTCTGATGTGAACAAGTGGAGCTTTCATTCATGCAAGTTGGGAAACACTAGACATTAGAATTAAGATTGAAGTAGTCATGAAATATTTTCCATTGCTTGCTGTGAAAAGGTACTTTGAGCTGGTCAATGTTTATGGATACTTTACACTATATTTCTAGATTATTTACATTTCTATTTCCTTCCTTTACAACTACTGCCCAGGTGGAAGCTCCTATCAGCTCACTAGCAAAACACAATTTTATTTGTCTTACAAATGGAAGTAATAGAAATGGAAGCCAAAGAAATAGGATTCCACAAGAATGGAGAGATTTCAAAGTGGTGGCATTGTTGAACCCATAGTAAGCACAGGTTAGTTCATTGAACATGTCAAGACATTAACTGCACAACAAAGATTTTGCTTCCTAAACACTTTTGAATGTATTTTGTACATTTGGGCTACTGGTCATGAAAATCACCTTAAGATTTTCCTGTCACGTATCTTTTTTTCTAGATATAACCTATTTTTGTGATTTCCTGTCATATTTTCAGTCATGGTTGGCATAGCTGTTCGTGCAACGGACAATCCAGTGACAGCAATTGGACCTGGGGTTTGAATCCTGTGCTGTCTGTGAGGAGTTTGTACGTTCTCCTGGATTCTGCATGGGTTTTCTCTGGGGGCTCCGGTTTTCTCCCACCTTTCGAAACGTATGGGGGGGGAGGAGTTTGTAGGTTAATTGGGCGTAACTTGTGAGGCACAGACTCGTGGGCCAAAATGCCCTGTTTCCATGCTGTATGTCTAAATTAAAAATTAAGATTAAATATTAAAAAAATTAGCATACAAAACCATAACGTACAACATGTAATTGAAAATTCATTTTCTGCATTTGAACGTGGACTTTTTCCTTCTGATCTTGGTGCAGTCAGTGACAAATACAGAATGGCGAAAGGTTTCACCAGCACGTTGCAATAATGGAAAATCGATATCAAGGCATCTGGAGTCAATCATTGCTGCCAACTATCATTGAACACAGACACAAGAGGCATCAAATGCTGAGTACAAATGAAAATCAGTGGCAAAATATTTTTAGGTCAGTTGAATTAACACAATATGTCAGCATCATTACATGATTAAACATGCTAAATTCAATAAATGTTAATTTAAAGTTTCCCCATCTTCCCACTTGTTATAGCAAATCTGAAATTATCTTTGTATTCAGCTTGAAGTCATCTATCATAATCCCCAATTTTTTTTCCAGAAAGCAAACCTTTTGAAAAAAAATTGTACTCCAGTTTTTTTTAAAAAAACAATTATTAGCTAGAAATCAAATTACAAAATTAGTGGTCCGTGACAAACATTATTACATTTGTGTACTGCAGACCTCCTGATGGTAATACTGTGGCTCAATCCTCAGTCTCATTTTATGAGAGGGGCCATCCAGTCATAAAATTTCTTTGATAAGGAGGTAAGCGAACAAGCTTGCTCACAGCAGTACACAGAATAAAAGTCACCCTTGTAGCCCACACCAAATTCCATGCATAGATTGTCAGCATTTCTCTGATGGGGGAATACACGAGCTATGATGTGTGTGGACCTCAAAGCTTTAAACCAGTAGTTCTCAACCTTTTTCTTTCCATTCACATACCACCTTAAGTATTCCCTATGCCATAGGTGCTCTGTGATTAGTAAGGGATTGCTTAAGGTGGTATGTGGGCGGAAAGAAAAAGTTTGAAAACCACTGTTTCAATCGTACCTAATTGACTCGTTATGTGCACAGTTTCATAACTCCAAAGGAAATGGGCCAATGACAATTTTTCTCCAGCAAAATATTTCAGTTACAATTGGGTCTAGAGCAGTGATTCTCAACCTTCCCTTCCCACTCACATATCACCTTAAGCAATCCTTTACTAATCACAGAGCACCAATGGCATAGGGATTACTTAAAGTGGTATATGAATGGAAAGAAAATGATTGAGAACCACTGCTTTAAACAGCATATTGTTAAAGTCCAAATTTATTGTCAGAGCACACAGTGTTTCAGGGTTGGCATAATGGGCAGATCGGTTGGTGTAGAGGTTAGCGCAATGCCTTTATAGTACCAGCGATTGGGATCAGAGTTTGAATCTCACGCTATAAGGAGTTTGTACGTTCTCCCTGTGTCTGCATGGGCTTTCCCCGGGGACTCTGGGTTCCTCCCACCCTTCAAAACATACCGGGGGGTGTAGGTTAATTGGGTGTAAATTGGGCAGCCTGGATTCGTGGGCCGAAATGGGCTGTATGTCTAAATTTAAAACTTAAATTTAAAGAATACATACACGACATCATGTACAACCCCCAGATTCATATTACACAAGAATCAAACCAGAGATTAGGAGATTACTTTCCCTGAAAAACATTCAGCAAAAGACTGAAGATTAGAGGAATTAGAGGAAGATCAACAATTTGAAAATAATATTAAACTTAGAAGGAATGATAAATAGAGGAATGAAAAAAACTGCAGAACAAATGGGAAAAGAAATTCAATCTTTAAAATTCAACTAGTGCATTTTGTTTCAGGCAATAAATAAGCTTTAAATAGAAGTTACTGTGGGCAATTATGCAGGTGTTGAGGGATATATGGTTTCCGGTATTTTTTAAATAAACTTTTAAAATAGGATAAAATAAAATAAATAAAAATCTACTTAAAATGTAATCGCACTATGGCAATAATGGTGAGACAATTGAAAGGATATACAGTAAAATTCCTGGTATCCAGAATTCTAGCAACTGGCAACAAAAGAAAAGGAAATTTTTAAAAAATGTCAATAAGTAAGTATAAAATAATAGGCAAAAATACACAAGTTTAAAATTGTAAAGGTAAATGTTTTTGGTGAAGATGGGAACAAATATTCAGCCAGCGGAATGCCTTGGTCGAGCTTTGCTTGTAGCAGCTGATTGAATAAAGTTGCATGAAACAGCGGTGGCTTCACCCAGGACGAAGAGCTGGTTGATGCCACTCGCCTTTAGAGTGACTCTCTTAATGTTTCTCCTTATCCCTGCTTAGTAAGAGTTGCCCTGGTCAGAGGCTTTATCTGTAAACTTGGGAGAGGAGGACTTATTTACGGTTATTGTTCGTCTTTCAGGTGGCCCCGTGGAGGGGGACGAATGTGCAGATGCAGCGATGGTTGAATATTTTCAAAGAGCATGACTGAAAATAAAGTAAAATGCTTTAAGGTTTACCAAATGTATATGTGTAATAATTAACACCCCACCCCAATTTTTTGCCCAAAATTCACATTTTCCATCTATCTCATGTAAAAGTTGACTCCCCATTTTTGGCCTTGGCCAACCAGCCATCTGAGCTCCCAAAGACCCAGCCCCAAACCCTCACCTTGGCCACCCGCCCACCGTAGCTCCCAACACCCCGACTCCAGATACTCACCTCAACCACCCACCCACCCACCAGAGCTCCCCATGCCCCTGGCTGTTGTTTAGGTTCACTATGTAAGTAATTCCAATTGGAATAAAAATCGAAAAGCAAACATTTTTTTCTCCTCTTTCGCATAATGAATAAAAAATTCTACACTGAGAAGATACATCACAACACCAATCAGCTGAGTAAACTTCTGCAATTCCTGTAGTAGTGCACCTTTGCTCAGAGAGGCTATAATAATTGGGACTTTTCTCAGCCAAGCCATTGTGTCCATACTACAACATGCCCCACCCCCTCTCCACCCTGAGATTAAACAGATCTGGAGATAGTGAGGACATTATTGCTCTCAAAATGTGCTAAGACGACAATCCACTTCCATTAAATAAATGTAATTGCTTCTCAAGATAGAAGTTTCAGAGACTAAATTATGAATAATTCAATGTGTTTGTCATCTTTATCTTGTGGGCACTCCTCCCCCCCCCTCCCCATCCAGTTGTTGATCACCAGAGTTGAAGTGGCCACAGAACATCTGCCAATTGATGCCAGCAGAAGTCATTTGGCTTTATTCTAACACGTGTACATAAAAAATGTTCCAGATGGAACATTTGCATAAAAATATTTTGGAAGGAAATATGAATTTTATTAGTCCTTCCTGTAATTTTTATTCCATTTACAAAGATACAAAGGATATCTCCTTCTCATCCTCACCTTCCTCTGAAGCTTTTTGTAGGTTATTTGACCAAAAAAGCCATGCATTTTTATTTTAACAATCACATCCAATATGCAAGCACAGAACCAGTTTATGGAGAAAAACAGCCCGAAAACATAATTTCACAAATATAGCAATCCAATTTTCTTGAGGGCAAATGTACAGCTTTTTTTTTATAAAAAAAAGTGGTTTCAATCTTTCTCTCTCCTTCTCCCTTGACTCCATCTACATTTATTCTGAATTAAATGCTTTAAGCTTCCTGACTTGGTCTCTGACCCGCTCAGTGTGGAGTTTTCAGTCCAATTACTTGGAGGCTCCATACTGCTGATACGTTCACAGATTCCACCAACTCCGCATTTGGATCTGGATCTTTTCAATAATTTTAATCCAAAATAACTATGAGCAGATGTCCACAAAATAAAGAGTAACAGCCGCTTCTTTACAACAAATTTGTAATTCTGATCTATTATTCTACTTGCTGTTTACCACACACATTACAATGGCTTCTTTGCTGTCAATTTGGTCTGTGCAACATGGCAGCTTGAAAAGTCATTGTGATACATGTTGCTGAAAGATACTCTCCTCCTGGCATGATCTAACACATTGAGGTTGGTCTGAAGATTGAAAGCATGGTCAAGATACTAATTAGCAGTGAAACAGATTTCAATTACTTGTGACCAGTGATGCAAAACAAGCCAAGTAACAACTTTATATATTGGATGAAAATATATATTACAAAGCCACTGAAATGCAAAAAAACAAATCACAACTTTTCATCTTCACATGATTAATTTTCCTCACCACAATTCTCACTACCTGACCATTCTAGAAAGGGCAGTTGCAGCAGGGAGCCCCTTGACCTTCTGAAGTCACCTTGCAGAACCACAAATCAGATGTAGTTAAGGTTAATGCACCAAATGACCTCTTCACTAAAGGTTGCAACCTTACACTCTGCTCGCCTCTTAGCCCCATGAAACTTAAAAGCTGAGAATTTTGGTTATTGCTTTGAGTGGATTAAGTTGTACTTCAAAATAATTGAGCTTTTGAAATCTTTGTTCAGGAATTCAAAGTTTTTATATGGTAAACTGATCCAATACTTCAACACAAAGCTTCCCCCCCCCCCCACCTTCCTGTTTAAATGAAAAAATTATTCAATACAACTTGGAATTTCCTGCAGAAAGCCTGAAATGTTAGAATTTTAATAGTTGACTGTCTCATCAAAATCTCAGGTATTCCACACAAGCCCCCAAACTGTCTGGGGGGAATTTAAAGGGGCAGTACACAGTGAAGCCCCACTGCCATAAAATTCTACTATGTATGAGGATTAAGCATTGTCCACCACAGAAAATTCCTTCCATTCTCAAAAGTCTTTAAGGATGTTGCACAATAGCATGGCAATTGTTTTCAGTGGCCCAATAAGTGCCTTCATATCTGCTCGATACACTGTTGGTCTTGTAATGCAGCAGTATTATAACAGTCAACAGTTTGCTCTCATGTTCTGATGTAATTAAAAGATGCATTTAAATTATTAGCTACATCTTTTGTTATGTACATACCTAACAAAAGCAGTGGACAAGATAAAAACACTATAATCATCAATACTTTCCTTGTTCAGTGAAAATACTCTTCTCATTTTTTTTGGTCAAACTGTACATAGTCTTTTCATAGTGTTTTCTCCTTCGATATCCATCATTAGATTAACCTACCAGTGTAGAGTTCATCCCAGTTTCACTGTGGCCATCCATTGCCCTCAACAGTTCTATTCTGGGAAAGGCAACACTATGTAAGAATCAGTCCTTTCATTTCATTCCATCCCCTTCTTTTATTCCCCCTTTATCAAGCTGAAGCCCCATCTGACACATCAAGTTAACACAGAAATCCAATGTTAAAGTGTTGAGAAGTTCTCATGCTGTATGCACCAGAATTTATCTGTCAACCAATACTATCAAGTACAAGTTACCTTATACATCTTATTGCTGCTTGTAAACTTGGCAATTGCTGCAAATCCTGACAAAGTAGTGGATAGAGTTTATTACAAAAGTTAAAAGTGAAAAGATTTGCTCAATCCTCAGGACAGAAAAGACTATCCAGAGTATAGATGCAACAAAGTGGTGCTAACTAATATAATGAAATGTTGCATTAACAAAAATTTACAGTTGGAAAAAAGCTAGAAATCATTTAAAATAATTCTCTTCATATCCTAACAGATATTTCTTTGCAAATAATTGTAACCATGAAATAAATCACTAATTACAAATGAACTGTTATATACATTTTCACCTGACATTATTTATCCCTTAAAATAGCAAACTTCAAAAGTTACGAAGTGTCATATCGCCTTCAAAAGAAATTTCGCATTTTGTGGCACAAATCTGTTCAGCAAACAAACACTTCTTTCTCTTCTGTTCTTGGGCAGACCCATAGAGATTGAGATGTCATGCTTGTTTCCAGTTCTGTGGGTTCTAAAGTGGCAATGACATCTCTAGGGGAGACAACAGACTTTGCCACAAGTGGGACAGAGTGATAATTTGGGAGGTGGTGAGCTACTTCTGCCAGTTACAGTGTACTTCCGTATGCATCTGCTGAATGCCATCCCAAGTGCTCCCTCCCTAATCATAGTAAAGATGAGGACTTTGCAAATATTCTTTAAGCTTTTCCTTTAACCATCCTGTAATCAGAGTTCAAATAGAGTCCTCCTTTCAAGTGTCTTCCATGTAGGGTGTGCAAATAACTCAGCCAGCTCAACAAAGTGGACCGAGTGCGATTAGGGCCTCTATTCTGGGTATGATAGCCTTGTATTGCTCTCTTTCCTGCCAATGAGTTGAGGATTTTATGGAGAAAGCATTGGTAGTCTCTCCAGTACTGCTTCTAGTCAAAGTTTTAGAGGCATGCAGGGTGGTAGAATTCACAACTCACAAACAGAAGGAAGCTTATTGGATATTAGAGTTAGGGAGAGGGTGTCTCCACTGAGACTGGGTTTGTTGCAGACCCATCGATTGCTATCAGAATTTAGTGCCATCACAAAGCAGACACAAATTTAGAGTGGAATTTTCTGAAAGTAGACAAAGAAGGATGCCCTGAAATGACAGTCAAAAGCTTACAAGGGTCAACAAGGAAAATATCATGGTCAATGCAAGCTATTAGATTATTTGTGTTCTTACCAATCACCATCTGTTCTTTAGGTCACAGCTTTTCTGCTTCAGGTGCTTGCAGAGCAATTTCATTTCTCTTGAGGTGCAGTGAATCACCCAACCCAAGGACCCCTGGCTTACTTTTTATATTCTTAAATTTCTTTCATACAATGGAGGCCTTTCAACCTATCGAGTCAATGCCAACTTTCAAGCCATTCCCATCCATCCCAATCCTCCACATAATTCCTAACAATCTATTCTCCATCAAGATCCACAAGCGCACACCCACATCGAGTAATTTACAGTAGCCAATTAACCTATCATGCAGTGCGTCTTTGCAATGTGAGGGGTAACAGGGCCCCAGATGAAACACATGCAATCACAGAGAGAACATGTAAATCCCACTTCACCAGCTGGAATGTAAGGATCGAAGTCGAGTCAATGCAGCTGAATGGCAGCAGACTCCACCTGCCAACGTGCTGCCCTGACAGTGGTTAAAAAGAAACAGACACTTGAAGTTAGTTTCTTAGCACATCATTAATCTTGATGGAATACAAAACCGTTGAGTAATCACTATGTTACAGTGACTCCAAGTCTGATGCCCCACGGGTATGGAGATCTGGGTTTTATTGCTAATCACAGCTGCTCTCTGTGTGGAGTTTGCATTTTCCTCCCAGTAGCCTTTCCCCCAGGTGCTCAGATTTTATCCCACGTAACAAAAACAGACAGGTTGGAAGCTTAATTGGTTAACGTCAACTTCCCCCAGTGTAGGACACCTGATTTCAGATTCAGAATTATTGCCTGAGTGAGTACCCGACATACACACAACCCTGAGATTCTTTTTCCTGCAGGCAGTGCAAAAAAAAGACTCAACGTACACACGTGTGATAGTACAGATTCTATCACCAATGTGTCTATGTACAGATTGTAGTGTAGGATGACTGTGATTGGCTGAGTTTTAAAGGATTGCTCCTAGCCAGACCAGGTCATTCTGGACTGGTCGACCTACTTGTGATATGCTCCAGTTTTTTAGTTAATAAAAGCCTTGGTTTGGATCAACAAGTCTTTGGTTCTTTCGACATGCTCTACAACACTTGAACAAATAATGAAATGTAAAAAAAGTGACTATGCAATACAGTTAAAGAAGAAGATATGGGGGGGGGCAAGAAAGGATTGGAATATTAGATTGGAACATGGGAATGGTGTAAATGACTGCTTGGTGATCAGCATGGACCTGGTGGCTGAACAATCTAACTCCAAGAACCCTGTGGAGAATCAGAACATGTCCGAGACTAACCTCTGGATTTCCATGTTGAACTGTGGATGCGAAGGTGCTAGAAGTTACTATTTTGTTAAGAGCACATGCAACATTTTAATGCACACATTTCGAACTCCTAAAGGAATCTGGCATACCCCTTACAACAACAATTGTTTTCTGTGCTTTGGTCTAATTAATTTTTTTTTAACCAAACTACTCAGAAATCAATCATCCTCCCAGACACATTATACCAACCATTTTCTTGGATGCCTGTGGTTTCTGCTGACCTTCTATTTGAGTTTATTGGAAAAGGTGGGAAGAAAGTGTCAGCATGAAACTCAGTAAAAATGCAATGCGCTCAAGCCAAGCCAATTTTCTCCACAGACCTGCATCATATAAATTCCTCTGTCAAGTGATATGAATATGTCACTGTTTTACTCTTTTTGAAAATCAATCAACGCATGGAACCAACCAAATACCTTGCTACCTCAACCGAAGGAAAGTATTTGAACATATTACTATGCAAACAAAATACAAACTGCTAGAGGAACTCAGTGGGTTCAAGCAGCATTCATAGAGGCCAAGAAATAGGCTATGTTTTGGCTGAAGTCGCCACATTATGACAGAGAGCTGGTGCAAAGAAGTGAGAGGGAGTTTTACGGAGTGAACCAGGCGAGGAGGAGGGATGAAGTCAGATAGTGAAGGGAGAGGGGTGGTTTGTGGAGGCTGCAGTGAGTGAATGAGAGGTGGAGACAGAAAAAGGGCAATTGAGCCAGATGGGGGTCAAGGAGTGCAGAAACAGAGGCTGGAAGCTGATGTGGAGGCACAGAGGCATCTGATAGGCAAGAAAGGTGGCAAGCAGAAACAGTTAACTGGGAATGAGAGGCAGATAAAGTGAGTCGGAGGAAGGGATGGGAGTCAAGTAGATGACAGGTGAATAGAATCAAGAAGGGGACAACCTGGGTGGATCAGGAGAGGGACAGAAGCGTGAAAATTTGGAGAACTCATAGATGCCATGGGGTGTAGACTATCCAGGGAGAAAACAAGGCGTCATTCAGTTTGCATTTTGCCATGGAGAAGGCAGAGGACAAAGAGGTCAGTGTAGGAATGGGGATGGGATATTGAAACAGGAACTCAGGATTGTCAATGCAGACATAGTGCAGATGTTCAGCAAAACAGTGGCCTCATCTATGCTTGGCCTTGCTGATGCATAAGAGGACATATTGACAGCACTGAATGCAATTGATGGAAGCTGGAGAAGGTGAATTTCTGTCGGATCTGGAAGAACTGTTTAGGAGTCTGGATAGTGTGGTCTCTGTGAAAAGCAGAAATGCATGAGAAGACATGAATGGTGGTGGGATCCCACTGCAGTTGGTGGAAAGGTCAAAGGACAATGTGCTGGTTTCAGAGGAGAGTGGGATGAGAGCTGTGAACTCAGACTTACGGGGTTATTCAGTTAATCGGTCACATGGATGTATAAACTGGCACAGACTCATGGGCCGAAAGGCCTGTTACCGTGCTGCATCTCTAAATTAGAAATTAAATTTTAAAAAAATTAAGTAAACTATTTCTGTTCTCTCTGCTTTCTATGGATACTGCATGACCTGCTGAGTTTCTCCAGCACTTTGGTGTATTAAACTATTCATGATAATTATTGTAAACTTAATGAACTTACTGGGATACAAGTTACAAAGTAATTACAGCAATTAGAACTGGAAATCACTTAGATCGTAGTTTAAAACACAACTGATAGTTTTATAAGAGACTCAAAGTACATATCAGAACATCATTTTCAATTTCCCTTAATCTCTGAAACAAAAGCAAATGCAGTAAAACAGCGAAGAATTCTCATGTTTATTTGTCACGTTACACCTGGTGCAGTGAAAAGGGTACATCCACGAACCATAACCATACAGGTAGATGGGCCAAACCCAACCAAATAGGGTTAGCTTGGATCAAAAATTGCATGTCATGGACAAGTTGGACCAAAGGGCCAGTTTCCATACAGTAAAACTGATTCTCTGCCTAGAGTATGAAACTTTATGGTCTCTGAATCGGATACAGAGACAATGACCGAACTCAAGAGCAAAGGGAAAACGTGCTAGAGATAAATAGAAATAAACATCTACAGCACAGGAACAGGGCATTTGATGTTTATGTCCTGCAATTCAACATCCTTCCTACTACCAAGTACACAGTCTGCAGCGAGAAGTTTAACAACAGAACTTCTTTCTGATTGAGGCTAAATGTCTCAGGCATGACACAGCCATGGACATCGCAGAGAAAACCCTCTCCACCAATGACAACATCCGGAGGGAACGCCGCTGTCAGAGAGCAGCAGCAATCATCAAGGGTTCATAACTCCCAGCATACGCTCTGTTCTCGCTGCTGCCATTAGGAAAGTGGTATAGGTGCCACAAGATTTCCACCACCAGGATCAGTAACAACTGCTACCCCTCCACCATCAGACTCTTCAACATAGTTCAGCTTAGTGTAGAATCACGGAACAGATTCGATGGGCCTAGTGGCCTGCTTTTGTTCCGTTATCTTGTGAACGAAATCAATCGGAAACTCATTTAACAACTCTTACTTTTGTACTTTATTGATTTTTTAAAAAAACTCTCTTTATTGCAGTTTGTTTACATTTGTTATCTGTTTACAGTTCTTTATTTGTTAACATGTGTACGTTGTATACAGTTTTTTGCACGACCAATGAATGGTAATTCTGCCTTGCCCGTAGAAAAAAGAACCTCAGGGTTGTATGTGATGTCACGAATATAGTCTGAACATAAATCTGAAATTTGAATGTGTAATTCTTCAAGCCCAAAGTTGGACCAAGTTAACACTAGATTTTCCTGAATTAACCTCCTTGATTTTTTTTTACTCTTACATAATATCAGAAATGCCAAGAGGTGGTGAAAACTGGAATAATTGCCAGATCAGTTATGAGAAATTATTTTGAAAGGAGACCTTTAATACTGTACAAATTTTCCTACTCCCTCCTCAAACTGGCAAGATAATGGAGGCAATGCAAGATCAGGGCTTCACTGTGGTTTAGGGAATTTCACCTTAAAATGTGGAAACACAAGCCAATTTTCCATTCAGACCACCTTTTCCCAAGTCTTGTAAATTAAGCCTGGTGCATTAAAACATTCATCATATTCAGTATTCTGATTATCAGAGATAGCCCTTCCTCAAATGAGATCTGGATAAGATTAGATCAAACATAACATTCAGGTTTTAATGTTTAACAGAAGAACTAGGTGGTGGTTTAGGGAGGGGTATTTGCTGTGGTGGGTTGAGGAAGGGGTGGTGACAAATACGGACTTTGGGTATGCACACGTACATGAATGGCTTTGTTTATTGGATTTTGTAAGTCTGTGAAAACTAAAATAAAATTTTAAAAATAAAAATTAGAATGTGGAAAAGAAAATAGTGAAGTAAGAGAAACAGGCTCCAAGAATTTGCCAGTCATTCCACTTTCAAACAACTTGTTTAAAACATCCTTCAAAATCTCAGCCTGTCCATAATACACATTCTATTGTTTTGGCAATTAACAGAGATGACAACTTTCATGACAATCACCAATCTAAAACTTCTGACAGCTCATCCATGTCTCTTAATGAAATTCCACAGTATCTATAGATAAACTAAAAGAATTCCTAAATACCAGATCTAAGCTGCCTTTAAAAAGTAATTCAGCCCACCAGTGTTATATCGACCGAAATTTCCAAAACAAATTGTGCTGTTTACTCCAGCTGGCTTGGAGGGTTAAGATCATTCTCAATATTTCCCATTTGTCTACTGGTAAATCAGCATCGAACCAATATTGCAAACACAAGGTGGAAACTTTGTACAACTTGACGTTGAAGTCAAATAGGGTACAGTGGCAATAGAATGGTGTCAAATTATCAGAGCAGTGATTCTGAGCGCTTGACTAACAATCCAGAGGCAAATGCTCTAATCCCACAAAGACAGCTGAAATTTTAAATGTAATTAATACTCAGTTCAGTGAAAAAAATTGTAAGGGTTGTTGCAGAACTACTGTATTGTCGCAAGAACACACTAATGTCCCAAAGATTAAAACCTATCCTTAGTCCATCAGGCCCATGTGTAACACCAGGCTCAATAATGTGATCGACTTTTAACTGCCCATTGGAAAAGCACAGAAAATCATTCAGTGCCAGGTAAATAGGAACAGAAAGTAAAACAGGCCTCCCCACTGCTGAGAAAAAAGGCATTCCTCTGTTTCGTTTCTGGTTTATTTCTGATGCCAGTGGGAGGCTTTATTTAAGTATTCATGCAATGCTGAGTAATGGCTGCTTCTATCATTGCATTAGAACCAATACTCCTGCCCCCACCCCCATGATATTTTTTAAAAATCAAGGCAGGCATGTCAAAGCAATCTGAGTGAGCTGGTTTTAGACCACCTCCTCACCCATAGTTTTTTTTAAATATACAGGTCTGTTAGGAATATTTATCTGGTCTGGGATGCACAAACAGGTTAATTTCTCCAGGCTTCCTTTACATTTGAGCTTCACTTTTATCTTCCTCCTGAGGAAATTACTCTTCTTTAGTAGGTCATCCATCAAACCTGGCACACTCTAAAATACTAATTGTATACATCATTTACCCAACTCCCAGTACTGCAAAGCCCTGGGAGGAGAGAAAAAAAAATTATCGAGGCCAAGTCAGAAAATTCCTCTGCACCTAACCAGCTGATCCATAACATTCACACTTTATAGTTTAAAGTGTCTTCTCACAAATCATTCCCTTGTGAAGGAGTGCTTGAATAATCTATGCCATGGGATGGCTGAATCAGTTGCCAACAAATGACCCAAACCTCAGGTTTTTATATTCATCCCTCTGAGTTCAACCACCCTTTACCAATTTCATCCATCTACAATTAATTAATTCCTTAATTATTTTTGTGGTTCAGTCTTGTGCTCTTCCAGCTTACCTTTTGTCCAGCAAAATTAAGCTCCAGATCTTAAGCTATGAGCGGGTCCCAAAACAGAGGATTAATTTGGCTGATTTGATTCTCAGTATTCCACACCCAAGTGATCAATATCAGATCCAACCACTGAACATTACAGTATAATATTCCAAGTATTCCTACCAATGGATGTTGCAGCTTGAACACTGCACCTAATTTCAGACAAAAGTTCACTGACCCAAAGCACAAACTCTGCTTCTCTCTTTCCATTGATGTTGCCTGGCCCAAGGTTTCTCCAATTTTTGATTTAACTCTGAATTTTACAGGGCTTTCCCTTGCATCACATTCTAAAATCCAACTGCCAACTGAAAGCTCTTGCGCTGATAACCAAAATAATAAAGTGCATAACAAATGAGAACATTGCCCTTTCCTTTCTTCTGTCTGTCACTGCTGTCCAACAGATACTGAGGGCAGATGGTAAACTGCTAGCTGGCACTGTCACTTGCCAGGATAGAACATGCTTATTCATTAACCCCTACCAGGGAAGCAACAATCCTCCACTTCCTTCATTTCTACAAAGCCCAGATTAACACCACAAGGAGGAAGATGCCTGGGAACTTGAATGAATAACGCATTATATCTTTACCAAATGTTGATTCCAAAGCAAGGATGCTTCATTGATCCTCCTGTGCATGCACCACAAATCCTCACACATCAGCCATTTTGTGCTGAGAGGAGAGCATTCCTCTTTTCGTGTGCTTATGGGAGGTCATTGAATTTTCCCTGAGCAAATGAAAAAGGGGACTTCTTCGGCCTGTTATCAGAAATTCCGCACTGTTAGGCAGGGAATACCAGCAGCAACCATATCAAGATGTGAAATTGAGATATCAAATGAATTCCCAAAATATTGTTTTTTTTAATAATGTGTTATTCTCACCCTCTCATTCTATATGAAAGGTAATCGTTGAAGGTGCCTGAAGATGGTTACCTTGGCATTATTTCCAACAAGTATCTGTGATGAGTGACCTCAAAGAATGCATTGTGCATCAATCGAAGCTCCAGCTATGAGAGAGATTTCTTTTGCTTCCCAAAAATAACATGGTGGTCAGGGAATCCAAGGTGCTACAATCCTTCAATTGCTGCTTTGCAAGTCCCGGCTGCAAGTACACCGGCAACAGTTGCTCAATCTCACCCCTGTTTTATCTTGCATTCGTATGTGCAAGTTCAAGGATGAAGGAAAAGGTTCTCTACTTTAAAGTTGTGGTAAACGGCACCATAAGGCAAGTCATGAGGCTGCAAGCCTCCATTATAGTTCCTGCATACTGTCTGTGTGTCAGCCCCCTGCTGGCAGCCAAGTCTAATCAAACAGCAAGGCATGCTAGTTGCATTGCAACCATGATTACATCTCCTTAAAACAAAAATAGCTTACTTTTAACTAACATGTTTTCTTTGTGTAACTCTGCAATTTTAACTTTAACATCAAAACCTTACATTTTCATTTGTTAATATTTTTTAAACCTGTTTTGTGTGCTCACATTTACATACACTAAAACTTGAAGAGAGAATAAGATAGCACTACTTCATTCGATAACAGGAGTCTTTAAATTTGCTCTATGAGTCTCTTAGGATTCACATGTCTTGACAATCTCCTGATTGACTGTCCTTGAATCTGAGTTGTTGCCTCAGACGGTGTCTTCTCAGCTGTGTTTTCAGGTTGTTCAACAGTATCCGTCTTTCTCTCTACTGTGGCTAGTCACATTTGAAGATCTCGACAAGTTCTTTGCAGAGCAACACCTTTATCTGTCTGAATGGTGTATGATCTTGGGTGGACTTCACTAAGGACTGTTCCCTTCTGAGTCCATAAGTTTGTTTTGTCTTTTAGCCTTACTTGGTCACTAGTGTAGAGTTCTGGTAGTTTTTTTTGTTCCTCTGTGAAAGCAATACTTTTGCTTTTCTTTCTGTTGTTCTTTGAACTTCCTCACTTTCTCCCCTTCTTTTGTTTTTAGGAGGTTCTCCTGAATGGGTAGGTTTGATCATAGCCTATGTCCCACAAGGAGTTATGCACTTGACATGCCACACTCGAGTGGTGTTGTGTGGTATACTAGCATGCTCTGGTAGAAGTCCGTTCCACTGTCTTTTGCCTTGTTCATCAGTCATTTCATTGTCTGTACCGATTTTTCCACTAAACCATTGGACTGTGGAAAATGAGGACTTGACGTGGTGTGTACAAAGTCCCACTCTTTGGCAAACTGTTGGAACTTTAAATTGCAAAACTGGGGTCCATTGTCTGTGAAGTCCTCGCTTGCCATGCCATGTCTGGAGAATATGGCTTTCATACCTGTTATTACAGCATCTGCAATGCTGGTGTTCAGTTTACACACCTCTGGATACAGGGAGTAATAGTCTGACTCCAAGATAGTCTTTCCCTTGACATTCTAATAGGTCAGCGCCTACCTTCTGGTAAGGTCTGTATGGTGCTGGGTGTGGCTTTAGTGGTTCTGCAGGATTTCTTGCTTGATATTTCTGCCATATTGTACAGATTGACACTTCATTTGTTTTATCATTGTTGATTCTTGCCCAGTACAACACCTCTCGTGCTCTATTCTTACACTTTTCGATTCCGAGGTGTCCTTCATGGATCCTTTTTAGCATCTCTTTTCTCAGACTCTTTGGGATAAGATTTTGTTTCCGTTGTAGATGATGTCTTCAACCACTGAGAGTTCCATCCTGCATTTCCATAACTTTGTTATGTCAGGTTGAGCCCATCCATCCAAGATATTTTTTCTCAGTCGTCTCAGTGTTTCATCTTTGTTTGTCTATGACTATGAGCTCCATTTTTTTCATCTGATATGGGCAGTGCACTTGTGATCTCTCTTGTGTTAACAGCTCAAGACAACATGTCTGCTGTGTACATTAGCTTACTCGGAGTGTACACCAAATTCAGTGTATAGCATTGCAGTCTAATCATTCTAAATGGACATTCATTTAATGGCTTTTGGAACAATGCGTGCTTAGTCCCCTACTCTATTCCTCCTACACCTGTCTGCATTCATGGGACAGAGGTGGAGAGAAGGAGGACCTTCATGTTCCTAGGGTTCATATTTTAGAAGATCTTTCCTGAAGTCAGTGCAGAGGCAACCGTGAAGAAGGCACACCAACACCTCTTTCTTCCAAGGAATCTAAGGATATTTGGCATGTCATCGGATGCTCTATCAAACCTCTACAAGTACACTTTGATAAGCAGACTGACAGGTTGCATCATTTTCTGGTATGCTAATTGAAGTGCCAAGGAACACAGACTGCAGAAAGTAGCAAACACAGCCAGGTCCAACGAGCTCTGTCCCTCCATCTATTGCAGTAATCTATGTGACTGCTCTGCCTCACGAAGACAGTCAATATCATAAAGGAGCCCCATTACCCTAGGCAAATCCTCCTCTCACTGCTACAGAAGGTACAGAAATGTAAAAACCACCATCTCTACGTACGTTCAAGAACAGTTTCCTTCTAACAACTATCAGACTCTTGAATCTCCCCATCAGACAGCACAAAAGGACCATCTGCACAATTGCAAGTCATTTTTTTTTGCACTAGGATTCTTTGGCTTGGCTTTGCGGACGAAGATTTATGGAGGGGGTAAATGTCCACATCTGCTGCAGGCTCGTTTGTGGCTGACAAGTCCGATGCGGGACAGGCAGACACGGTTGCAGCAGTTGCAGGGGAAAATTGGTGGGTTGGGGTTGGGTGTTGGGTTTTTCCTCCTTTGCCTTTTGTCAGTGAGGTGGGCTCTGCGGTCTTCTTCAAAGGAGGTTGCTGCCCGCCAAACTGTGAGGCGCCAAGATGCACGGTTTGAGGCGATATCAGCCCACTGGCGGTGGTCAATGTGGCAGGCACCAGGAGATTTCTTTAGGCAGTCCTTTTACCTTTTCTTTGGTGCACCTCTGTCACGGTGGCCAGTGGAGAGCTCACCATATAACACGATCTTGGGAAGGCAATGGTCCTCCATTCTGGAGACGTGACCCACCCAGCGCAGCTGGATCATCAGCAGCGTGGACTCGATGCTGTCGACCTCTGCCATCTCGAGTACTTTGACGTTAGGGATGAAGGCGCTCCAATGAATGTTGAGGATGGAGCGGAGACAACGCTGGTGGAAGCGGTCTAGGAGCCGTAGGTAATGCTGGTAGAGGACCCATGATTCGGAGCCGAACAGGAGTGTGGGTATGACAACGGCTCTGTATATGCTTATCTTTGTCGTCCTGTTTTGTGCGGAAACTGCCAAAATGTTTGGCCTGGAAGTCAGCCTGAAGAAAACTGAGGTCCTCCATCAGCCAGCTCCCCACCATGACTACCAGCCCCCCCACATCTCCATCGGGCACACAAAACTCAAAACGGTCAACCAGTTTACCTACCTCGGCTGCACCATTTCATCAGATGCAAGGATCGACAACGAGATAGACAACAGACTCGCCAAGGCAAATAGCGCCTTTGGAAGACTACACAAAAGAGTCTGGAAAAACAACCAACTGAAAAACCTCACAAAGATAAGCGTATACAGAGCCGTTGTCATACCCACACTCCTGTTCGGCTCCGAATCATGGGTCCTCTACTGGCATCACCTACGGCTCCTAGAATGCACTAGGATTACTGTGAATATTTATACCCATCTTTTGTTTATTGACTCTTTTAATTTTGTTCAATTAGTTTACTATTTTAGTTTTCTCTACAAGTTCCTGTTTGGCTGCAGCAGGCAAGAATTTCAGTACATACATACATTGTGTAGTTGATATAACAATAAACTTATTACCATCAGTTCTCTCCAACCCCAAGGCACAAACATTGAGTTCACTCCATTCCACTAATCAGCTTGCCTTTTGCCCCCTCCCCCCCTGAACTAGTCATTCCAGTTCCTACTTCCTTTCTCTCTCCATTTAGCCTAGACTTCTTCCCCCCCCCCCCCCCAACCTCCATCTATCATCTCCCACCCTCACCACCACCCCCTCCCCTCCCCCTTTTGTTCAGACATCTCTTATGTTCCCCTACACCAGGGGTGTCAAACTCAAATTCACTGAGGGCCAAAATTAAAAACTTGGACTAAGTCGAGGGCCGAACTAAATATTTATTGAAAATTTTCAACAACATCTGCATGTTTTCTCTTCTTTCAACATATGTAATGTTAAACTTTTTCTTATTAAAATAAATGTTTAATAATAGTTTTGGATAAACTCTTTCCAGAAGCATTAACAAATGAGAAATAAAATATTCAATAAATAATATTTCTCTATAGAGGATTTGTCAAATGTTGCTAGTGTGCTGTCGAATAGTTAAATCTGAGGGCTATTGAGAATGTGGGAGAATAACATGATTCCTGAAACAATCAAATGGGTGACTGATTGTGGGCATGAACTCTAGCAGGGTTATTTGCCATGCCCTTTTACCATTGGTACAGATATCCTTTGATTTACACACTTTTCAAGTTTTATGCCTAATGAGCTTGTATCCAGGTGCAGGACCATTTTTAACCAGGAATATATTTATCACTGTGACATGAAACTATTGGAAGATCGTTTTATCCTGAGCTTAAAGTTCATAATACTTACTCAGGCCTGTGTGCAGGAGGGCGGGATTTGCAAGCGATCGGGTTGGACAACGACAGTGCGGGGGCATCGGCTCTCGCTGCAGAGCGGCATCTCGGCGGATCAGCGGCCCCGTCACCGTGAGTCGCGGATCGGCCTGCGGCAGGGAGGGGGAGTGGGCAACGGTCCTGGCGAGGTCAGGCCCGAGGCCTCCAGTTCCGGGCGCTGGGAAGCGGCCTTGGCTTCCCCTGACACCGGCCAGGCCCCAAAACCAGAGTCCACGGTGAGGCCCTGCAACGTAAACAGAGGAGGTGGGGGCGATTAGCGGGCTGACGCCAATGCATTCTGGGATTTGTTGTATTACTGTGCATGCGCTATACTGGCGCGGCGGCCAGCGGGCCACCTCTAATACATTTTTGAAATGATCTTGCGGGCCAAATATAATGGCCCGCGGGCAGTTTGACATGTGTGCCCGATGCCATCGGAACTCTGTAATTAGTAAGGGATTGCTTAAGGTGGGATGTGAGTGGGAAGGAAAGGGTGAGAATCACTGCTCTAGACCCAATTGTTACTGAAATATTTTGCTTGAGAAAAATTGTCATTGGCCCATTTCCTTTAGCGTTCTGAAACCGTGCACTTGACGAGTCAATGAGAGATGATTAAAGCAGTGGTCTTCAAACTTTTTCTTCCCACCCACAGACCACCTTAAGCAATCCCTTACTAATCACAGAGCACCAATGGCACAGGGACGCCAGTGGAAAGAAAAAGATTGAGAACTGTTGTATTGTGGTAACTCCACGTCTGATTAGGTTAATTGTTAGGCAAGTGGTCAGAGAAGGACCCCCCCCCACCCCAAGAAAGGCTTAAATCACAGGAACAAAATAAGCTCACTGCTCCCAATCTTACACACAGTCCTGATGTGGAATGTGGGGTCGCAGCTCCACGTTCACCCGAGTTCAGCTGCTGTCTGTGTGGAGTTTGTACGCTCTCCCCTTGTCTTGGACCAACAGGTCGGTCGCCTGACGAAGGCACCCGAACCCCCTGTTGAAACGCTGGCGTCCGGGGCGGTGGAGGAATTGGCTGAGAAGAGCGCGTTGTTCCCACCCCCCTCCCATGGTTGGAGAGGGATTAAACTGCGATCTCACGGCGCCGGGCTCGTCTCCAACAAAAGGAGCGGGAGGCAGGGTCCGCCACGCACGGAGCGAGGGGGGAAGGCATCGCCAAAGAGACGTTCGGTCCGGCGTCGCCGCTGAAGCGCAGACCCAGCGAGGATGGTCCCCAACTCCAGCTGCGTCTGTGTGTCCGGGAGCCGGGCGGGCTGAGTGCGGCGCACCGATCCCCGGGATTCGGGACTCTGAGATCCCTCCACATCCGGCGTCTTCATTTTCACCTTCAGTGTGCATGCGCTATACTGGCGCGGCGGCCAGCGGGCCAACTCTAATATATATTTAATATGATCTTGCGGGCCAAATATAATTATATCGCGGGCCAAATTTGGCCCGCGGGCCAGAGTTTGACATGTGTGCCCTACACTTTGATGAAGTGCTCCAGCCTGAAACATTGGTGATGTATTTTTACCTTTGCTACATAAAGGCACTATTTGGCCTGCTGAGTTTCTTCAGCATTTGTGTGTTTTTTCACCATCAGTTCTCCTGTCATTTTCTGGAGACGTTCTTGCAAAGAAATAGGCAGAAGACTGAGGGCTGATTGCTCTGTCAGTTTCCATTACATCTATTCTCAACCTTAATCAACTATGGCTTCCCAAGAACTTTGCTCAAAGATTATGGGCCCCTTTTTATGTGAAGCACTCAAGTTTTGGTTTCTTCTGTACTTCTCTCCGACCCATTACATAAAAAAATATTTATGTTACATGAAGTGGGGGAAAATGCCTTTTACTTAAATGTGCTGTGGACCCCAAGGGAATGCCTGTACTAAAATGTGTTTAGCAATCTTCTTTGCTTTTGCCCTTTAACCTTCAACCTGTTCTACTCAACTCAAATTGTTGAAAAACATCAAATTTCATGATTTGTCATTGTCAATACGTTCTGAAATAGGTGGCTTTCCCACTCCAATTTTTAAAAATAATACAAGTGTGGCTTAGAAATTAATTTTAACTTTAAAATTTGTGCAAATAGCATTGCAAGGGTTGGATTTTCTGCATGTTCCTGGAGCAAGAATTCAACACTACTTATGCTAAGTTCAAACAATTGCAGGACCCTGAAACTCCCTTGTATTCTGCTTGTATGTCTGAGGTGAATAATACTGGTTGACAATTTTTTTCCCCCCAAAAGGTTTATGTCCTGAAAAAAAAACGAGCACAAAGGTAATTTCAGATTTCCTGTATCACATAGGAAGTTGGAGAAACATTAAATTAACTTTTATTGAATTGAGGCTGTTTAAAAATCGCATAATGATGCTGACACATCGCATTAATTCCACTGACCTAAAAATGTTTTGCTGTTGATTTTCATTTGGACTCAGTATCTGATGCTTCTCGTGTCAGTGTCCAACAATAGTCTCCAGCATTGATGGATTCCAGTTGCTCTGATACCACTATTCCATGTTCACAATGTCCTGGTGAAACCTTTCCCCATGATTGTTACTGACGGCACCAAGATCAACAGGAAAGAAGTCCAAGTGTGAATGCAGAAATGAATTTTCAATGACATGTTGCTCTTCATGCTTTGTATGCTTGAAACAGGTTTTCAATTGGATGGATGTAGTTTGATGCTCTGTAGTTGCCAAGAAAATTCTCAACAATATTTTTAAATAGGTCCCAGGCCCAAGACAACATTTGCATAACCACTGCACTGAGTGCATGCTATGTATACTTGGAGTGAACAAAACTGGTTGCCTTGTGAGCAATATGCTAGTGGATTTAAAATATAACCTATTTTTGAGATTTCCTGTCATATCTGAAAAACAGTATGTGATAGGAAATTTTTAAGGTGATTTTCGTGATCAGCAGCCCAAAATCCATAAAATACACCCAAAAGTGCAGAGGAAGCAAAATCTTTGTTATCCAGTGTAATTACTCATTCCAACTCAATGAAATTCCCTCTTGAGTTTGCGAGGTTGTGCGGAAAAGCAACACCACCAGTGTGAGATGAGGGTTAGTGAGATGAACCCAAGATTGAAAACTCAAAAGACCTGGTGCCATAATGGAAATATTTTAATGATCTTGCCAAAGCCCAAATGTCTACAAATGCCCAACTGTTTGCATACATTGCTCCATGGCATTCACCTCCAAAGTATAAACAGTAATCCCTACTAATCAATCCACTTAAGAGCCATATCACAGACACAATGACACGAGTCATATCTTAAACCTTTCAGACTGGCATTGCTACTGTGAGATCTTCAGTCTTGGACCTTTTCTCTCAGATTGATACCATTTCATACTGCACTATTCCTCCATTCTAGAGTTATCTGTGCCTCCCAACATCTGGTGGACATCAATACTCATTTCTACTGCTGCATCATGTTGCCCATCCATAACATTTTTACCAGTTTAAATACCTCGTCCAAAATATTCAACCAATTTCCACTGAAATGAATCTTTCCTGCTTGTTTAATTACCACTTTCCCAGAAATGGCCCAAGTGTGCCTTCAAATACAAAGCACTCCCTCCAGTACCACCTGTTCAACGATGCATTAATTTGAAGCATCTCAACAAAACCTATCACCTTTGAAGACCTACATTTTAATCTATTTCTCAGCTCTGCACATCTGCCTAATAGATCTCATTACTCTTTCCGTGTTGTTGGTACTGGTGTGGACCACAATGTCTGGCTGCTTATCCTCCCCTCAGAATGCTCTGTAAACCTCGATGGCAGTCACGACTTTGCTTCCACTGAAGCCAATTTCTTAATTACCACGTCAAGTTATATTTGTCTTTATTTGATGGTGTGAAGAGGCTTTAGTTCAGCTTTTTAAAACACAGGTAGACTTCAGCAGGGTACTATGTGCATTCCTAGTCATTATTCTGTCAGAAGAGTATGATTGTACTACCAGAGAGGGTGCAGAGAAGACTCCTCAAGATGTTATCTCAGGTGGAATATTTCACTAATGAGGGGGGACTGAATAGATTTGGTTTGTTTTCCTTGGAGTGGAGGAGGCAAAGGGGTGACCTGACCAGGTTAGGGGAGCAAGTACTCTTGCAGCATTTCATTATTAGCTCGATGTGCACTTGGCTTGCCATGTGATGGCAAATTGGATTAGTGTAGTTGATGCTCAACATGGATATGGTGGGCTAAAGGGCCCATTTCTGTGTTGCATAACTCCACCTAGATGCTGACAAGGCCTCGCAATCTTTAATTTAATTTTAATTTTATTTATAATGTGGCAGGAGCTGATTCTGGCCATTTAAATCTGTGCCACCCAATTATACCCAAACAAACCTACAATCCGTATGTTTTGGAGGATGGGAGGAAACCAAAGAAAATCCATGCAAACAAGGAGCAAACATACAAACTCCATACAGACAGCATCAGATTTGAACCCAGGTCACTGGCACTGTAATACCATTATGTTAATCACAATATTTACCATGCTATCTGACACCTACTGCCTCTCTGTCTCTGTGTTTTGTAGTGGAGAGCAATGCTTCCAGGACAGGAAGATAATTAAATACAATGGTACTCCACAGTCGAGTTTCCTCAGCCCATCCTATTGGTGCCCACCTATATAAACCTACTCCATGATCAATCTAGCCCTTCCTTCCCCCACAGACCATAACCTTCTATTTTCTGACATCCATGCACCTATCTCAATATCTTTTAAATGTCCCCATTGCATCAGCCTCAACCACTACCTTCAGCAGAGCATTCCAGGCACCCACCTCTCTGGGTGAAAAAACTTACTTCTGACATCTTCCTCTAAACTTTCCTCCACTCACCTTTAACAGATGTCCTCTGGTATTGGTCATTACAGGCCTGGGTAAAAAATATGCTGGCTCTCTATCTGCAATCCTCATAACCAAATACATCTCTATTAAGTTGCTGTTCATCCATTGCTCCAAAGAGAAAAGACTGCGCTCACTCAGTCTTTTCCTGATAAGTTATGTTATCTTATTCTGGTAAATCTCCTCTGCTCCCTTTCTAAGGCTTTCATATGCTTCCTATAATGAAGTGACCAGAACTTATCACAATTATGAATTTGAAAGAATGAAAAAATTATGAAATAATGAAAGGATGATGTTTTTTTCTCCATGAAGACTATCTCTTTCTTCAGCTTTATCTGGAAAGTAAGCCATGATTTCAACACTGTCCTCTTGCTGAGGTCCAGCATCTCTATAGCAAAATTTCCTTATTTTTGAGGCCTTCCACTCAGGAATGATCTGAAAATTCCCAAAATACTGGAGCTACAAAGTTCTGCTCTATTGAGCCAAACAAGTCACGGATCAGGCCCCCTACTGGCACAAGGCTCCGTCCTCCAATTCATTTCCAAGGTGTGGGCAACTCTTCATTAATTGTATGCAAATGACACAATTTTACTAGAGCTGTCAAAAGCACATTGCATGATGAATGAAGTTGCCAAGTTTTACATTTACACAAGTTGTGAGCATGAAAACATGATAGAAATCTTTGCACTCAAGGTCTAAGTAATTCATGAGCAACTTTACAATTCAGTCCCATTGCAATATACAAAGTAACCACAAATACAATTATATGCCTGCTCCTACTTTATTAATTCTCCCATGAAGTACCTTGTCAATTGTCCAAGCAATTAATTTTAAATTACTGGAGACTCCAGCATAATCTTTGCTCAAGTGACAAAGTGGTCAAGGAAAGTAGAATAGAAACATACAACACAGAGACTGCAATGCAGAGAGTTGGTATAGTTTTGGATTATTTAACAAGCCCATGCCTGCCCTACTATTCCAGCATTTGTTTCCAGTAACCCTAGTATGGAAGGCAGTCTGGAAATGGATGAGTGAACTGTGTAGACAAATTGGCTTGTAGATTAGAAACGGAAATTAGTCACATTGTACAAATGAGCAACTCGCATCCTGGTAACAGGCTGTATCCAGATGGCTGCAGCATCATGTAAACAGAAAGTGGGTTATCTTTTACGCCCATGTATATATATTTTAATGGCTTTGTCCACGTCAATACTAAATTGAGAATTGCAGAATGCAATTAACTTTTGTAGCAATACTTAATTTCTTAAGTTTGTTCTTGATGAAAGTGGATCTGAATACATTAATACAAGATTTGCTTACAATATTGTTAAAATATATTTTGGTATAATTCGATGGTTTTTGTTCCACAAATGCAACTTTCAAATATTAGTGCAGAAGATTAGTGACACAAATCTGGCATTGAGTAAATACCAACGCAATGTCAACCATACTGTTCAACAAGCTGAAATCTATCTACTGAGGGAGGGGCAGGGGTCCATTCAATCCTAATCAAGTAAAGTCAAGAAAAACGTATCAGCTGAGGTATCGGCCATCAGGCCAGGAAAATTCCCTGATGTGTTCCTTACCTTTGCTGTGGGTGTCTTGAATGTTGTGTGTAACTGTGGTCTGTTGAGTGTGAGGAGGAGGTATGGAGGGGAAAAAAATGGCTCGGACTTGATGGCAATTTTTAAATATAATTGATAACTGCAATTTGTGATTGATCACTGGAAATTGAGTCTGAAAATTTATAAATAAAATATTTTAAAAATCAAGCTGAAATCAAGAGAGTGAGAGGAGAGAGAGAGTGTGAGGAAGCGAGAGTGAGCACGCGAGCGAGAGGCACTGCTGGTGCTACAATAGTGTTGTGTTGACTGCTGTGCTAACCGTGCCACTCAAACAAACACCAGGAGTTCAAATCTGCTTTACATTATATAAAGTATTTGTTATATGGGCCATAACAAAAAATTTCAGATTCCTGAAACCAAAAGGCATCTATGAAATGTCAGAATACAAGAACTGATTTTATGCAGTTTTTTTGGTAGTAGTGTGAAATTACACACACTTCTCAGTCAAAACACTTTTATGCAGCTGTTTATCATTTTAAAAATTGATTCTTGGAAAATGAGCGTCACTGGCAAGGGAAATATTCAGCTGGTTTATCCTTTGACAAAAGTAATAAGTCTACAAGCAAAGACAACCTCATAACCCAACCTTGGCATTCAAGAAGTGACCATCACTGAGACCCCACTATCAACATCAGCAAATCAAAATATACTCAAACTCAACTAAAATAGCCACACAAATGCTGTGGCAAAGTATCCTGCAGTAAGTGTCCCACTCCCTGACTCCCCAAAACTTCATCATCTACAGTTACGAACCACACATGATGAGCAGCAATAGACAATGAACCAGACAGTTTAATTTTAAAACACTAATCCATTTTATTTCTAATGCTTTGTGTGTGTGTGTGTGTGTGTGTGTGTGTGTGTGTGTGTGTGTGTGTGTGTGTGTGTGTGTGTGTGTGTGTGTGTGTGTGTGACCATTACAGTTCAGACCGAAATCTAGAAAGTTACGTCAGTGTTGAAATGTAGGCCTTTTACATTTGATGCCCAGAATCAACTTCAATGCCATTATGGAAAGAGTGAAATCAGGGCCAAGGATTGAGGTTTTTGATTGGGGAAAAGCTAGATTTGAGGAGATGCGAAAGGACTTGCAGGGTGTGCATTGGGACAATTTGTTTTATGGGCAGGATGTAGTAGAGATGGAAGTCTTTTAAAGATCAGATTTTGAGAGTGCAAAAGCTTTATGTTCCTGTTAGGTTAAAAGGAGGGGCAAAAGGTTTGAGAGAGCCGTGGTTTTCAAGGAATATTGGAAACTTGGTTCGAAGAAAAAGGGAGGCGTACATTAGATATAAGAAGCATGGAGTTAAAGAGATGTTTGAAAGATACATTGAATGTAAGAGGAATCTTAAGAGAGGAATTAGGAAAGCTAAAAGAAGGTACGAGAAAACTATGGCAAGCAGGGTGAAAACTAATCCAAAAGAGTTCTACAAATATGTTAATGGTAAGAGGAAAGCTAGAGACAAAATTGGTCCCTTAGAAAATCAGAGCGGAAAACTGTGTATGGAGCCTAGAGAAATGGGGGAGATATTGAACAGTTTCTTTTCTTCGGTATTCACTAAGGAGAAGGATATTGGGAGATGTGAGATAAAAAAAAGCAAATTGGGTAAATATGGGGAATATAGAGATTACAAAAGGTGTAGTTTTAAGGCTTTTGAAGAATATAAAGGTGGATAAGTCTCCGGGACCAGACGGGATCTTCCCCAGGACATTGAGAGAAGTGAAGGAGGAAATAGCAGAGGCTCTGGCGGTAATTTTCCAAATGTCATTAGATATGGGGATAGTGCCGGAGGATTGGCACATTGCGCATGTGGTTCCGTTATTTAAAAAGGGTTCAAGGAGGAAGCCTGGCAACTATCGGCCTGTAAGTTTGACGTCTGTGGTAGGTAAATTAATGGAGAAAATTCTTAGAGATAGTACTTATAAACATCTGGATAGACAGGGTCTGATCAGGAGCACTCAACATGGATTTGTGGGAGGAAGGTCATGTTTGACCAATCTGATTGAATTTTTTGAAGAGGTGACTAGGAATGTGGATGAGGATAGCGCAGTGGATGTTGTCTATATGGACTTCAGTAAGGCCTTCGATAAGGTACCACATGGAAGGTTAGTTAGGAAGGTGCAGTCTTTAGGTATAAATTTTAAGATAGTCAAATGGATTGAACATTGGCTGAAAGGGAGAGGCCAGAGAGTGGTAGTGGATAATTGTCTGTCAGGTTGGAGGCCGGTGACCAGTGGTGTGCCTCAAGGATCTGTATTGGGCCCATTGTTGTTCATTATATACATTAATGATCTAGATGATGGGGTGGTGAATTGGATTAGTAAATCTGCAGACGATACTAAGATAGGTGGAATAGTGGATAATGAAGAAGGTTTTCAAGGATTGCAGAGGGATTTGGGCTGCTTAGAAAAGTGGGCTGAAAAATGGCAGATGGAAATTAATGCTGATAAGTGTGAGGTGCTTCATTTTGGTAAGAAGAATCAGAATAGGACATACGTGGTAAATGGGAGAGCATTGAGGAATACAGAAGAGCAGAAAGATTTAGGAGTGACGGTACATCGTTCCCTGAAGGTAGAAACTCACGTGAATAGGGTGGTGAAGAAGGCTTTTAGTATGCTGGCCTTTATCAATCATTGCATGGAATATAGGAGTTGGGAGGTGATGTTGAGATTGTATAAGACGTTGGTACGGCCTAATTTGCAGTTCTGTGTGCAGTTCTGGTCGCCTAATTATAGGAAGGATATAAACAGAGTGGAGAGAGTGCAGAGAAGGTTTACCAGAATGTTACCTGGGTTTAAGCATCTAGAGTATAGGGAGAGATTGGACAGATTAGGTCTTTATTCTTTGGAGCGTAGAAGGTTGAGAGGGGATTTGATAGAAGTATTTAAGATTATGAAAGGGATAGAGAGAGTGGATGTGGATAGACTATTTCCGTTAAGAGGAGGAAAGATTAAAACAAGAGGACATGAGTTAAGAATTAAGGGGCAGAGGTTTAGAGGTAACATGAGGGGGAACTTCTTTACTCAGAGAGTGGTAGCCGTGTGGAATGATCTTCCGGGAGAAATAGTGGCGGCGGAGTCAATTGTATTATTTAAGAAAAGGTTGGACAGGTATATGGATGAGAAGAAGATGGAGGGTTATGGGCATTGTGCAGGGAGGTGGGACTAGAAATGGGTGTTTGGTTTGGTGCGGACTAGAAGGGCCTAATGGCCTGTTTCCGTGCTGTAATTGTTATGTTATGTTATGATAGGAAGACTGGAGTTGTGGCTGCTCCAGACTCACGAATTTTCCTTGTGTTGCCTTTGAAGAAATGTCCATCCACACAAGCTGTGGTCATAACACTCTTGGTCCTTTTGTAGGTGAGACTCAAAGTGGGCGGCTTCCAAGATGGTGGCACTGGTCTCTCCAAGTGACCTTTACTGTTAGTCACATTCAAAATGAAGCACTTTGCTGGGACAGGTCAATCCATCAAAAAGGCTCAGTTATTTACAGAGCACGCTTTGCTCTGAATGCCACAAAAATGGCCAGCCACAAGAGCTGCTTCAAAAGGCTGCTTTCTCTTCAGCCATCAACATGGTTCTCCCTTTCAAAATCACAATGTTTTTCAAATGTATCAAATTTGGAAAAGCCTGTGACAAGTCTTCCCTCAGTTCTTCCAATGTATTGAATGTCACTGGACTGTGTTGTACTTGTGTGAAATGTTAAATGTGACCATTCATTCCCTCCTGTCTATACAATCCCTTACAGTGATAATCCCATTTTACAACAAGCACGAGTCAAAAACATGAGGGAATAATGGCACATTTACCCAAATGAGAACTCCACAACTCTGCTCTACTGGCTCAACATTCATCATATTCATTTCTTCACCACCAGCATAAAGGGGTGGACTGGATACTTTCTGCAAAATGCATTGCAGCTGTGGGAAAAGCTTGGCCAAGGGCAGATGTTTAGGAATACACCACTGGAAGGTTTCCTTCCAAGCTACACACAATTCTCAATTGGACACTCATCACCAACTCTTCATCATCACTGGGTCCTAGTCCTGGAGCTCCCTGCCCAACAGTTACATGGGCGTAATTTCATCAGAACGTTGGGTCAATCCAGGCAGCAGCGCAACACCACCTTCTCAAAGGCAATTAAGGATGGGCAATAAATGCTGGCCTTGCCAGTGACCGTCAGACCTTAAAACCAGATAAAAATAGCAGCTCAGTAAATTCCAGAAGTTTAAAAAACTACTGAAGACTTTTATTTTCTTTCCCTTGACTGAGCCGAGCAATAAATTTTAACTTGCTTGGCAACAGTTTGAAGAACATGTGACTATTTCTTTTTCATGCAGCTTTCTTTTCTGAGCCACTGGTTGGATCCATTCTTCTGGAAGAGACTTTTGACCCACTAATGTTATTTTCTCTTTTTACTCTTGGCTATAAGCGTTATATCGTGTTATAAGGCGAGCTCTCCACTGGCCATCGTGTCAGAGGTGCACCAAAGAAGAGGTACAAGGACTGCCTAAAGAAATCTCTTGGTGCCTGCCACATTGACCACCACCAGTGGGCTGATATCGCCTCAAACCGTGCATCTTGGCGCCTCACAGTTCGGCGGGCAACAACCTCCTTTGAAGAAGACCGCAGAGCCCACCTCACTGACAAAAGGCAAAGGAGGAAAAACCCAACCCCAACCAACCAATTTTCCCCTGCAACCGTGTCTGCCTGTCCCGCATCGGACTTGTCAGCCACAAACGAGCCTGTAGCTGACGTGGACATTTATCCCTCCATAAATCTTCGTCCGCGAAGCCAAGCCAAAGATAAGCATCTACAGACTGTGTATTTGCCTTTCAAATTAATGGCTGAAAACAAGTTCAGCAGCATGACCGCTGATTCACTCCTCAGTTAACTAACAATTGGCCAATAGTATAGAAAATTAAAGTGACTATTAACGTCCCGAAAATGGATTTCTGCTTCCATTGAATTGCTTACAGAGGTATGTTTAAATACCTCACAGCGCTTCACATCTAACCTCCCAACCCATTCCTCTACTGAAATGATCACAATGGTTATTGATTCGTACAAACCTAACAGTTGTGATACCTCACTCATTTTGTTTTTTAAAAAGACAAAACAGCATGGCCATATGCCCTTTTGGCCCATGAGTCCATACTGCCCAATTACACCCAACTGATCGACAGCCCTGTAACGTTTTGAAGAGTGGGAGGAAACCGGAGCACCTGAAGAAAATGCACGCAGACGTGGGGAGAATGTACAGCTCCTTTCAGACAATGCCAAATTCGAACCCCAGTCATTGGCGTTGTAACAGCATGTCGTTAACTGTGCCACCTCCAGTTGTTCTCTGTCTGAGAGACTGGCTCCTAGCGAGTTTCCTATTGTCCAAGTGATTCCTGGTTTCATCTGGTCTTCAAAATTATAGGTTCTATTTGCATTCAGTCTCAAAGTCCTGGAATGCAATGTTATTCCAGCTCAAATTTAAGAATTTCTTCCCCATTAAAGAAACAAAGACCCCAAACCATGGCCAGGAGTGAACACTTATCCCAAATTCAGAATAAAGTGGAATGTTCTGTGATACTCAGCTGATGGAGAGAAGAACTGATCGTCATCAACTGCGAACACGAAGCAAGGAACTCTGCTGCACACGGTATTTCAAGCAAATCTATTTAGTTTTTTTTTGTTTTGCATCATGTTTTCAAGCAAATCTATTTATTTTTTTTTTGTTTTGCATCATGTTCAGCAAAAGCATTGCTTCATGCAGAAATAATTGGCAGATGAGAGGTAGGAAGAAGAACCTATATAAACTTAATCGAGCAAGACAACCATGCAACCTGATCACTGGAACAAACTATCAGCTGTCAAATCTTACAAATCCCTTACACAGTGTTCTAGCCATCTGGATGACACTGCCATGCTAGTGGAGTTATTTAAGAAATAAAATTTTTGGCATTCAGCAGACAGGTCAAAAAAAAAAGTACTGATGAAATTCCATTTTTCAGAATTGACCATACCAATTATTTTAAAACTATCAAAAGGTAGATTTTCTCTTGAAAATATATAAACCTATTTAGTTATTGTACGTTATGAAGCCATCAGAAAATTCTGTTCAGCAGTCACAATTTCTACTTGTACAGCTGCACGGTTTAATTGGGAGCTTCACAGCACAATTTCTTACACCAGAATGGAGGTCACAAGAGGGTTCAAACACTAATTTGATTAGAATCCATCAGTAGCAATGCTGTAAATTACAAGGTACGTAGCTGGAGACAACCAAAAGAAACAGAAACACGGGCCACCTTCATACTGCAGCAGCTGGGTAGCCCCTCCCAGCACCGGGTGAGATCATTGGGGTCATGTGGGTACGATGCACCTTTCAAATAGCAGCCAATCTGGCAATTAAATGGTGAGTGATGCATCAGCATTCACATTCAGCCTCACAGGGAATCCCTAAATCCGCCCCCACCCCTGTCAGTCACCCCTGCTCCCACCCATCGGTTATCCCCTGATCCCAGCAGTAATTTGCACACCCCTGCCCCAGCGATGTGTGCCCAAGGGGTCGGTTGGGGGGGGGGGGCTTCCGCGATCATGGGGGTGCTGCCATGACGTGCTGCTCCGGTTCGTGGCAATGGCTCAAAGTGGGAGTGTGGGAACAATGGCTGTCTTCCTTATCCATAATCCCCCATACCGCTGGAACCACTCTGCCAGCGCCAGAGCAGTTCCAGTTGCATGCAGGTTTACGGATAAGGAAGACGGCCATTGCCCCTGCAGTGGGCAGTTGCCACAAACTGGAGCGGTACATCGTGGCAGCAACCTCCCCCCTCCACTCCCGTTCACAGCAGCGTCACGACAGCACCCCTCCCTCCTGTTCGAGGCACCCACCCCCGCCCCTCCCCTCAATTTCGGCAGCAACACATCGAAGCAGATCTGCGACAGCATCCTGCACTGAGCCAGCCAGGGGTTTCCCTGTGACGCACACACACGCAAGCACCGACATCACCAGAGTAACCGGGTCCACCGTTTCACCTCTCAAATCTCCGGAGGAAGACACCCGGGTAAGTTTTACTGTGCTCCCTGATCGCCTCGGAGGTAGACCAGGATCTGGTTGGGTTTTGACTAGGTCGGACCCTTTCAAATAGCCATGTACCTGGGTTGTCAACCGACCAAATTGCCCAGTTAACCCCATTTTACATGCCATATATTTCATTCTTCTTTTGTGTAAGTAAAGGTTAGAGACATTGGAAGACCACACAATTCTCAAAGAAATCTTGAAGCAAAGCATTAAAGGAAATTACAACTCACCTACCCCTTTTAGAATTCCTTTAAATAATGGTATTTCATTGATCTGACTGAGTACTGTACCTCTGGAATCACTTTACGTTTCTTTCCTCCATCCTAGAAGATTCTCTACTTTCAGAAACATTCTGCCGGCACTTCTTGAACAATTCTGATGTCAATATTTGTACCCATCCCCACCATAGAAGGAAACATATTTTCCATCCTGATAAGCACAAATAGGCAGTGTGAATGCTGAACAATCAAAGGAACTGCTCCCACTAGCCATTCAGGACTCACGTGTACAAAACAATATTTATTTATTTGTACTACATTTCCTGCATATGTATTGTTTGTCTGTATGTGTGTTATGTCTGATTGTGTGTCTGTATGTTTTGCACCAAGGACAGGAGAAGGCTGTTTCATCGGGTACAGTCAGATGACAATAAACTTGACAAATGATACAAACATCTTCGGTTTCAGATCTACTCGCTGTCCGCTTAAATTGTGCGGAGGACTAACTTTTGACAACTTTTTACAAGATTGCTACTGCTGTGACTTCTGACGTCCAAGAACTGGACAGCAAATTAGTTGGGAGTGTTCTGGGGGGGAAAAAAAAATCCCAATTTTTGCTTCATATCGAATATTGGCAAACAAATTCATGTTGTGGTACTGGAAACAAATTCCTTGGAATCATTTTCTTCAACCCTGAAAGCATAAAAATGAGCACGTGCTAAACTCGTGCCTCCAATCTGAGCTTTACAATGCATACTCTTAGTGGAATCTTGTTTCACATTATATTGTTTATGAATAATATATTAGGACCTCAAACGCAATCAGATAGTAAAGGGACTCCACGATAAATGCAAGATATGAATTAAAGCAGACCATGTGATACAAACTATCACAGCTTCAAAAGGACATCTATTATACCAATGCCCAAGAACAACAAGGTGACCTGCCTTAACAACGACCAGCCTTTTACACACGCCTACTGTGATGAAGTGTTGGAAGAGGCTGGTCATGGTACAAATCAATTCTCAAAACCAAAAGGACTTAGGCCTAGTTCAGTTCACCCATCCTCACAACAGCAATGTCATGTCACCAACACCTCACTCTGCAGTATATCACCTGGACCACGAGATCATCTACATCATTGTTCACTGTTCAATGAACATCCTGTTCATTGGCTACAACTTGGGGTTGAACACCATAATACTGGAAAACCATAATACTTGTTATTAAACTTAGGGAGCGGGGACTCTGCCCCCTTGCAACGGAATCATTGATTTCCTCATCTGTAGACCCTAATCAGTGGTCTTTCCGGATCATAACCCATGCTGCCCAAAAAAAAACTCCAATTAACCTACAACCCCTGTATGTTTTGAAGCGCTCCTATTTTTGCTTCTGTATTGGCATTTTAGAATTCAACTGCCAGTCTATCAACAAATTCAGCAAAATATCAAGTGCTGCAGGAGCTATATGAAACTGTGAGGTAGGAAATGTTAGATTGCTGTGGAGTAGGTTTACGTCGGTCAGCACAACATCACAGGCTGGCTGTCAAGACTTATACTGTGCTGTAATATTCTGACCTAACTCAATGGTTCAGGCAGCATCTATGCAAGCAGAAGAGTGGTTGACATTTTTGGGTCGAGACCCTGCATCAGGATCGAAAAAGTTGACCACCCCTCTCCCTCCATAAATGATGACTTGTTCCAGCAGTTTGTTTTGCTCCAGATTCCAGCAACTGCACACTCATGTCTACCGATAAAATCCCATTTCTAATGATGTGCGGAGACATAGGACTCAACAATGGGTCAATACTTCCACTGGCTACATCATCACTAAAGGGGTAGCATACTCACTGATTAAAAAAACTCCTATCATCAGTGCCAGCTGCCAGATTTAAACACATCTGAAACACAAAGCTCACTTTTGCAGTAACCTCATGACTGAAAAATCTCTTCATGGCCAGCTTAATAGCTGGAAACCAGTGAAGAATAAAATTAAACCCAATTAGTAAGCAAAAGTTCACAGAAATGCTATTAATCCTTTCCTAAAGTTGAAGTAGTGGGGGATAAGCCATTTTTCATTAAATTCCATTTTGTTTTCTCATTCCCAAATGACATCTCTTGTAATTTCGGGAACTGCTTTTAAGCTACTGGTGCTGGTGACCTTGCTGGATGCCAGGTCAAAGCAATTCAACCAATTTACCTTGCCTCAAAAATTGGTTCACTGCTCCAGAAATCCAGCCCATTTTTACTTGGCAGAGTGTCAGCTAAACTCAATTGTCAATTCAAGTTTAAACTCCTTTATTTCCCTACTTGTTCATTTTCCTTCCCCTTCACATGCTTGATGTTCTCCATTCAGTTCCAAAATTCCCTCACTCATCCCCACAACTTCCTTCTGCTCTCTCCCCCTCCAAACAAACTTAACATAGAACAGTACAGTACAAGAACTGGCCCTTCAGCCCATGTCTCCGCCAAGCATGATGTAAAACCCTGATGCTTGCACACAATCCTTATCTCTGTTCCCTGCATGTGCATATGACGATGTAGAAGTCACTTAAACCCTATTTTTGTGTCTGGTCCTGGCAGCCTGTTCCAGGCTCTGTGTAAAAGACTTGCCCAACAAATCTCCTTTAAACTTTCCACCCATCAACTTAAACACATGTCCTCTAGTGTGTCCTCTTATTTGAAGAGATTGTACGCCAAATATAATCTCTTCAACAAAACATTTTGGTCTCCATTCTAATATCAGCAAGGTGTCAAAACTTGCTTGATGATACCCTTGTAAAACCTGCCTTGTCTTAGATAAGCCCTTTAAAGGTTGCAACAACGGCAGCGTTTATAACCACGCAAGATCACACGAGGAGATTGGAAGGCACACAACCCAGAATGGCATTAAATAAATCAGCTCAAAGAAATAGAATCTCAGAGGAAGAAAAAAGTGGAGAGCAGAGGGGTTCAGGAACGAAATTCTAGGGATTCAAGTTTCTTGCCTCGTTACAGCTAGCTGGTACAGTGAAAAGATTTCTCCAATAACTGAAGACACAACTGTCAAATTGAAGGATGGTGTTTAGACACAAGGCAAAGGCCAGAAACGAAGGACCACAAAACCCCAGAGAATTTAACCCTGAATGAATGATGAAAGTTAATACTCAGACAACAATTAAGTATCTAAAGGAACATTGATTTGCTTATAGACCAAGTGCCATTTAATAGAATTATTATAGATGAACACTTCAGGATGAGCCAAAGGGCTTGATTCTGCGCTATTTGACTGGAACAGCTGTGGTAGAACCACTGTATAGCAATTAGCACTGTCTGTATGAATGTATGGGCTGGTCAGCCCCCTGCACCTGTGACTCCTCTCCTCAGAAATCCCCATAAAGACCATTACACCCAAACTCCTCCACTCAGTAGCTGCCTTGGAACCAGCAACATGTGAGATGTGTTGATGGCTTAAGGAGATTAAAGCCTATTAATCACAACTCTCTGCCTCATGTGGTTGATCAAAAATGCTACAATAGCTAAATTAAAGGGTAAAGACATAAATGAGAATTTTGCCAGCAGATGAGATACAGCAGGAATGGCATCAGAAAACAGTCATACTATAACTTTTTTTTCCCTCTGGACATACAGCAAGGTAACAGGCCTTTCCAGCCTACAAATACACCAATTAATCTACAATCCCTGTAGGTTTTTGAAGGATGGGAGGAAACTGGAACGCCAGGAGGAGTCCTACGCAGACATGGGGAGAACATGCAAACTCCTTACAGAGAGCACCTGATTTGAACGTGGGTCACTGGTGCAGAAATAGTGTTGTACTTACTGCTATTCTACACTAACCATTATCAATCATGCCATTTCATGGATCAAGCTTTATTGTTGTGTAAACAAGATGCACAAAGTTTGTTTTCTCCTGTAAAGGCACAAAAAGAGGCCAATAATTCAGCACCACTATAAAGATGAGAAAGAGCCCCCCCCCCCACCCTGAGACAGTTTTCATCAATCAGCACCTTCTCCAGAGACACCATCTCCTATGACCATGTAACCTCCTGTCTGATCTAGCAGTGAACCTGAGCACAAGGCATCCTCGTCACTCACTCTAGTTCCAAATCCCCAAAGCAATTCGGAGAAGCTATCAGCACCCTCGTTCCTTTGGGAGTCCTGCTTGCCATCAGCTCCCTCATGAATCATGGTTCTAGTACCTGGTTCCTACAAGCTAATAACCAGTGGCCTGGAGCAAGCCCTTTTTTTCACCCGGCTCCATGTTGGTCTACTGCTGTGGTCTTGTACCCTGTAGGGACTTCTCACAGGCTTCTGCTCAGCTGCAGGTTGGGGGATGGGGGGTTGGTGGTGGGGGGGGGGGGGGGTGATTGTTCTCCCGCTCTGCTGCCCTGTGCCAATCTGCCACTCTCTGAGAGACCTCAACTATTGCTTCACCTGGGTTGCTGAAGCAATGGGCGCTGTCTTCTTGGCCACCACCTCCATTCTACAAGTAAGTCATAACTGTGTGAGACTGTCAAGCAGAATGGTCTTGCATTCAGACCCTGTGGAGGAGCCTTGGAAGAACACATCTACGCTCCCCACTCCTCCCAGGTCCATACCAGCAGTAAGTTCTACTCTGGGCAATTCACCTAATCTATGTACAGCTCCATGAGATCACCCATCATCTTCCTGCACTCCAGGGAATGAAGCCTAGGCTGCTCAACCTCTCCCAAAAGCTCAGGATCTTGGGTCCTAGCCACATCCTCGCAGGGTTACATTTCTTATGTTTCACCAGGTAATGTTTTCCTTTCCCTTCCTGGATTTGCACTGCATTTAAATCGACCTGGTTACACAATATTTATATGAAGTTCATTAAGATCTGATTTGTACATACTCAACCCAACAAACAAGCCTCTTCGCAGACCATGGTGCACATACAAAAACACACAATACACAGTGCATAAAGAACATATAAATAATCAAATATATAAATATTTGAGATGATTGTCTCAGTTACAGGATACTGTTTATCATTCTCACAGCCTGTGGAAATAAGCAATTCCCCAACCTGGCAGCCTTGATTTTGATCCTCCTGTACCATCTCCCTGATGGTAGTGGGTTGAAGATACCATGTGCTGAATGGAATCAGCCTTCTATAATTTTTGGAGCTTTATTTAGAACAATGCTTCCAGTAACTGCCTTCTATAGAGGAAAGGGAAACCCCAATGATCCACTCAGCTGCTTTAATGATCCTCTCTACAGACTTCCGGTCTGATGCTTTGCAGCTGCCATACCACACAATGATAGGTCAGCAGAAAAGTCAACTTAAAGTGTACTGGGATAGTACTAGAAATTATATCCAAGCGTTTCCCAAGTCCTGAGGGTACCAGATTATAGGAACTATGCTGTAATTTCTTTTACCTCAGCATTTACTCTGAATCCATGACTTGCCAGTATTTCTGGGAAAATTCTTGCATTTTCTTCATTGAAGACAGATGAAATATTTAATTCACAATTATAAATTCTTCCATGTCTATGCTTCTTGCAAGTGAAGGCGTATTCTATTTTGCCTTTCTTTGTCAATTTCCTGGTCATGCTTGTGGAAGCATAAATGATGGCATCCACCAGGTGGGCCAAACAACTGTCTGTGCTGTTCTAAACAATCTGTCAAGCACGGCAGATGAAATTCCATCTGTAACAGTTAATACAAGCTGCACTGTCCAAAACAAAAAGCCTTCCCCCAACTCCAAAGTTGGCGTACACATTAAAGAAGAAACAAAAGCCTGACTCTACTTCCACAGGTCTGATGACATTTTGTCAATCAACTAGAATGCCTTCATGCTGCCTGAAAAGCAGTCTTATTCAACTGGGGCCTACAATACCACAGTATGTATGTGCTGCAAACTACCATATTGCGTAAGATAATAAATTTACTATTTGTGCATAAAAATAGATGCTAATAATATTTTTCAACCTTCTTCCTGTTACACAGCAACCGATTCCAATTAAATGGTCAATAATCTGAAAGTAACTCATGCAAATTAAACATGAATTTCAAAATATTGCCACTAAAAGAAATTGATTATGAAAGACATTAAATTGAAAATAGATATGAAAGGATAAAGATTGTCAAAATAAAGCCAGAATTTGATGTTTAATATACAGAACATATATTTGGTATCATGTATATTCCTATTAGGAGAAGGGCAGCAGCATTATTTCCATTAGAAAGACGGTGTTGTAATAGCAAGAGATTTAGAAGGTGAATGCAGACAGCTATCTTATATTCTGAAATATCTACTGGCATCATACTCGCTTCAATTTTTGTTTTGCACGTTATAAATCCAAACTTAAATAGAAATATTCAGGCAGGCCATTTAATTTAATTTAGCACTGTACAGGCCAATTCAGCCCTACAAGTCCGTGCCACCCAATTTACGCCCCATTCACCTTTCATTTTGAAAGGTGGGAGGAAACCAAAGTGCCCCCAGAGAAAATCCACGCAGACACGGGGAGAATGTACAAGTTCTTTACAGACAGTGCGGGATTCGATTGCAGGTCTGGACCCAATTGCTGGCGCTGTAAAGGCACTGCGCTAACTGCTACGCCAAACATGCCACCGTGTGACAGAGAAGACAGGAATTCATATTGGCATGAATCAAGTCGAAAAAAAGCAAGTAATTTATGCAAATTGTACTCTTCGATTCCAAAACTAAACTGAACACATTGCAAACTGCCATTTGTGTTACTTGATATTTTTTGTGTGGAACATGAAGATAAACAATGCAAAAAACAACCATATTTGCTGAAATATCTGTGGCCAACTAACCATCCTAACTGAACAATTTTCAAATCTGGTTCAGTGCAACAGAAACAACTCTCTATTAATATAATCTTACCCACAGAAAATTACCGCTGGTAAACCAGGTTCCAAACTCACTCCACGACATTCAATGCAGACACAAAACAGGATGGGAGAAAAGTTCAACCACCGGCAGGAAATGGTATTCAAAATGACAATGTGATCACAAAAGAGAGTGTCAGTGTATTCCAGGATTTCCCCCTCCCTCCACCCCTAAAGCCGACAGATTTTGAATGGATTGTCTGCCCAAGACACAAGAAATTTCCTTTCCCGGAAATCTGGCTAGTGAATATTCTTGTATTCTCTCATAAAGGCCCTGTGCAAAAAGCCAACGAAAGCTCAAGGCTCAATTAGTGAGGAGGAGGGGGAGGGGGAAATAACTTGGACCACAATAATTAGACACAATTTTCTTCCCTGTCAGTCATGAGCTTTTTCCTAAAGTCACCTTGATGATATACAATGCTTAAGTACTTGACGTGGCCATTTCAATCAGGATCGTTAGATAACCTTCAAAATTCTGCATAAGAATTTTCTACAATAATCTGCACTACTCCAAAACAAGTCTACTATGATATTTTTTCAAAAGAAAAGAACAAGTATTTTGTTATGTCTAAAGTTACATCCAATTATTTTCCTCGAATCTTTGCACTTCCCACCACCCAATGCCAAGAGTTCAGAGGAAGGTTCAAGGATGCTCCCCAAAGGCTCATCAACTCTTGGAAACCTCTGGCTCATGAATGCTTGAATGAAGAAGGATCATTCAGGAAGGCACTGGCATGTGAGAGTCCCTTCACAGATAGCCCCACATAAATGGTGGGGCATAAAATTCCCAAACTCCCACTTCATCCACTCCCAATATTTCCTGCTCCACTTGTAGCAGAGTCCACGGGAGTGGAAGCAGCTTCAAAGTTTTGTCAGCAATGATTTATGCCAATGTTTTAGCACAGGTTCAATGCAAGGCTCTTTATCATAGCAGAAAAAGTATCCACCCGCTTGATTCCTTTGTATTCTTCCCTTTCAGTTGAATATCTTTGATGCCACCACAGATTGCTGACCACAACAGTAATTGAAGGAAACTTATTGAAGAATCTATTTTCAAAAAAGATTTTGTCACTGCAAGAAAGGGTAATTTATCCCACTAGCCCACCATTGACTTGCTTTATTTAATTACTCTATCCTTGCACACTGTGCTGAACCTTATCTTCACAAAAGTAACTTCTTCCAAGAGTTTTTAAAATACCACATGAAGTTTATTTCCTTTTATCTGTGGTGTGCTGTGCTCATTCGTGTAAATGAAGTGTAGGTTCCTCAATGATCTTCAAACTCATTGGACCATGCTGTCATCCTGAATGGTCTCCTCAAAAATTCCTTCTACAAGTCAAACAAAAGATTACCATTTAGTCCAACAAAAAATGAACCGTGGCCCCATAATCGTACTCAGGATCGGTATGAGAACCAAAATATCTGACCTTTTACCTCACCACCTACTACTCCCCCCTCCCCCTCCCCCCACCGTGACTATCTAAAAGTGTTATGTAACCACAGCTATTTTATTCTCAGTGGGATGGCAACAAGAGAAAGGATTGCAACCATTAATTGGATCCTTTTTGATGTTACTAATGAGGAACAAAAGTTGGCCCACAACCAAAGGAACTCTTCAAATCACACATGAAGATCCTTGGTGTCCAGATGAATCAAGGGAAAAAACATTTGAAGCTGATTTAATTGTTCAGTTTTTACAATCGTACTAACAGCAGGTATGATTAGTGTTGGCCATTATCACTCAGTAAAGCACAACATGAATCTCAGTGTTCTTCACATGGTTACTTTAACAATGTTGTCAGTGATTCATCTCTGGACCACAAGCTGCACTTCTACATGACATCAAAGGAACTCACTTGCATTGATAACAAACTATTCAGAGTTTAGTTTGGCTTTAAAGTATTTTGAAAATCTTTAACTTTGTTACATTAGGTCTGGCAGTTTTTAATTACAAATTAGCTAACACTTTGACTCTTGACCATCAATTTACATGTAATTCCCACATATATATTAATCAAACTAGATCAATTATTTTTAAGAATGATATCTAAATTTACAGCAAGATCCCAATCAGTTTGGAAGGTGAGCCAAGGAAAGGCAAATGGAATTTAGCTCTGACAAGTATGAGGTGTTGTACTTTGGTAAGTCCTTTCTGAGGAGTAGGGTATCCTCATATCAAACCCCACAAACTGACTGAAAGAAACCATCATCATCCTATGGGATGGATAGTCAGAAGAAGAAATAATGTGTTTTACCCAGATGTTTCATGACAAACAAAGGACAGAAGTTAGTTCCACTATAGACGTAGCTTTATAGTAGGGCTCTGGAGACCATTGTAGAAAAGAGAGGCCTTGAGGTACAACTGCACAGTCCCCTTGAAAGAGACAACTTGGGTGGATAGAGTACTTTGTGCAGTTCTGGCTGCCCAGCCTGTAACTAAACTACATCTCCAAATTAAAATTAGATTAAAAAAATTAAAGTCAGATGAGAAATATTTATTGAAAATCTCACTTACCTCTAGTGGCTTCACATGATAGGACCAATGCACTCCCTAGCTACTCTTTTTCTCTTCAAGTACCTGGAAAATCTCTTGGAATTTCTCTTTTGTGATTGAATCTTTCATCTAAGTGTTGGTCAAAGGAAAGTGAAACAAAAGAAAGATGGGATGAATGAAGTCCACGCTTCTTGCACCCATTGCATTTGGCGGGTTGTGATCAAAGTTTCCCAAGCTTGTTATCCTTTGTCGTGACCAGTTGCTTGCCATCCAAACTCACTCTGCTTTGAAGTGAAAACCATCTACCCATCCAATTTAGGAAGCTGAAAGATGTTTCTGGAAGGCCACAGCAGGGGAGTAACTAATGCCCATCAACAAACCAGAGTAGCAATTACTCTATCCTGGTGGTTAGCAGTGGAAAACCTTTACAGCAGCCAGTAAAGCCAGTGAGGACCACAGCTAGGGAAGGCTGACTTTAAGGACTCTCACCAATGGAGTGCAAATGGGCAGCTGGTGCGTATGTAAATAAAGCTATGCCTATACTGGAACTAACTTCTGTCCTTCGTTTGTCATGAAACATCTGGGAAAAACACATTATTTCTTCTTCTGACTATCCATCCCATGGGATGATGATGGTTTCTTTCAGTCAGTTTGTGGGGTTTGATATGAGGATACCCCACTCCTCAGAAAGGAACAGCACGTGTGTGAATAGATTTAGGCGAGTCGGGATTGCACAGGTCCAGACACACCCTCTTGACATCCCCTCCTGGATCCAGCGGCATGGTGAGATCCAAGGTGGCTGGGGGCAGTTCTGTTGCAGTGAATGGCCAGACTAAGCTTCGATGCAAGGGGTGCCCTTTCCGCACTTCACGGCACATGTTTGCTAGATGGCCGTTGACCCCTACAGGAGGGTTCATCTGCCCTTAACAGGTCTTGTTTTTCATCCTGCAGGCTGTCTAGTCACCCTCTGCACCTGGTGAGGGAGGCAGTTTAGTCGCTGACCATGGGACAGGTTGTACTGTGTTACATGGTACCGGAAGCACTCAGATGAATGACCGGACATGTGAAAAAGACAATGGTCAAAATGCTAAGAAAGTGTCCGAGGAGCAAACCTATCAGGAATGTTTTCCAACCTATTATTTACCATGCTTGAAAAGCTGATTTAAACATCTCTGCCTGGTCCCCTTTAATTTTCTGTATGTGCAGTTTTGTTTAAATCCAGTTTTCTTGTATATGTAGTAAATATCATTTTTTCTTGACAGTATGGAATCCATATTTACAACTTCTTGGTTTGAAGCTGCAAGACACTCTTGAGGCCCTGTCCTGCTGGTAACCCTTATTTGCATTATTATAGGGATCAAATTAATAATTTTTATTGACATTCTCCTTTTTTCTTTTCTTTCCTTATATTAGTTAGGATTAGTGGGTGGGGGTTGGAGAGGGTGGGAGAGATGAGAGCTTTTTCTCTATGTATACTTTTATTCAATTTCTATGCATGAATGTGGTTTTAAAATTATTAATAAAATGTTTTTAAAAATCCAATTGGTTTGTTTACCAGTTTCACACCACTGTTGGAATTTGACTGCAGCAGCATTCACAGAGGGAGACTCTCATCCGGGAGATCAAAGCATTTTTCTCGTGAGCTTTCTCCGCAGTCACATCATTGCTTTGTTAACTGCTACTTCGAGGCAACATCTGACTTGAATTAATATTTCACTGTTACATATGCTATCAGTCTGCATTGTGTGCTGGTTAAAAGAGGGCTATCAAATCATTACTGATAAACACTGGGTTAGTGACAAGCAAAAGAGAAGGTTGAATTCTTGTGGACCTGCACCTAATATTCAGAGACACTTTGGTTTGATATCACCAAGACTCTATACAAGGAATGATGGGAATTCAAGTGGAAAATTCAGGGATGCTTCTTCATTAAATACCAAGCAAATACAAATTTAAATGCTTTTAAGGAGATTAAAATTCACGAGGTTTATATTTAATGAAGACATTGCAATGTCCAAGGTTCCCTTTCCTATTTATTCCTTCTTGTCGACAACAAAATGCTCCAGAATCCAAGTAATGCATCCTTTCAGTTCTGATCTTAGACAATAGCTATGTCAACATTCTCATCATTACTGACGTGGCAAGGATAAGAACACAGTTCCAACTTGACAAGTCAAGTTTATTTATCCATCTGATGCACAAATGCCACCCCATGAAACAGCATTCTCCAGTCCTTGGTGCAAAACATGCAGACACACAACCAGACATACAGATAAACAATACATATGCAGGACAAGTATTCATATATACACAAATAAATAAGTAGATAAATATTGTTTTGTAAATATGAGAATCTCAGGTGGTTAGTGTGAGCAGTTCCTTGAACATTTTATAGAACTCCATTGGGAATCTGACAGATCCTGGAGTTGTACGACACTGCCCAACCTCATCTACAGTGAGTGAGGCAGCCAGTTCCTTAACCTGGTTGGGGTCAACCACTGGAGTTGTAAGATTGTGATTGTTAAGGAACTGGTTCATTTTGGTGTCATTAGAAGTACATTCAAATATGTAGAGTGACAAGCTGAAAGATCTAATGGCAGCATTGATTCCCATTAGATCAGATGTTATGTTATTGGTGGGGTCTCTAATTTGGGGTATCAGCCTTGACAGTTCAATTGGTTGGCCAATAGATGGCTTGCCTTTTCCCCATGTTCATAATGTGAACCCTGAGTTTGCATTAATTATTGTTCTGCCTGTGTAGTTGATGTAAGATCGAATTCCGCTTGTAAATCAAAAGGTTTTTTTTAAATATTTAAGAATTTTAAAACCACATCCATGCATTCTTATTCAATATAGCTACAAGAATATATATAATTTAAAAAGCATCCCTCCCTACCTTGCCCATCCCCCACAAAATATATCGATGAAAGGAAAAAAAAGAGTTGGGAGAATGTCAAAAAACTATAAAATCTCAATACTAATAATGGAACTGGGGGTTATCAACAGTATGGGCTTTCAGAGTCCTTCAAATTTTCAAAGCCACATGTTGGAAGTGTGAGCTTATTATTTTTGAAAAAAAAATTGATACTTATTAAGTAAATTAAGTTATTTTCTCAAATGGAATACAAGTATTTAATTCAGCATGTCATCTCTCCATCCCTAAATCTGTATATGATTTCCAAATAATAGATATGCACTTCCTAGAAACAGCTAAAGCAAGTAGTCATTGCTTGTATAATTCTGGGGATGGGCAAACTGTGTAGCGTTGATCCATTTCACTGATGATGGATATTATTTCATTGATCTTAGTAATGTGTTTCTTAATGAAGCTGAGTATGGAAATTATTTGACCCCTCAAATAACACTTCCAGAGTTGGGAATCGGAGATTGACTCTTTTTGATTGTGAGAGAGGAAATCACTGATGGAGTCGGACATATATTCACAAAGTTTTTCATCTGCCAGGAGAAGAGAGCCGAGTCTCCAGCACGATTAATGGGGTGATTGGGGTACCTGAAGGTCAAATAATAATAGTGCATGATCAGAATGCTGGAATAGTCCAAGAAAACTACACATGGATTGAGAGAGCCATTCAAAAAGTAACCTATCCTAGAGAACAAGTTGTGAAACTTGGAAAATAATGAAAATATTTTAGATGAGGGATTGCAAAATCTCCAAGGGTCAATCAGCTCATTCTGTATCCCAAAAAAAAAACAGAAAATGACCTGGCCGTGGCAGATCCAGAACTGGATATATAACACAATTTAAATTCCCCGCAAAAATTACCATGTGGGTATCTAATGAGTGAAGCCAACTTGAAAATTAGTTGGTAAATGAGACGTCATCGAAGTTGGGGGCCCTAGACATTGAACCAGTAGCACCTGTTTCTGCAAAAGTTTACCTGCCATTATGATACATGTATCATTTTTCTAAGGTACAAACTGAATATTTTATTTATTAAGATGGCTACCACTCACGATTTTGACTTGAAATTGGAATGGAAACCTGACTTATCCATGGACCTTATAGCCTTAAGTGGTCTTTAATGTGAAGACGAGGCTCCTGCAAAAATACTATACCAGATTTTAATTGGTTCAGATGGGAGAAAACCTTTGATCTTTTGATAGGGCTTCCCATTCCTCTGCTATTTCAAATGAGAAATCTGACAGTGTGAACAGTTATCTTTTGTTGTTCAACATTCTCATTGCTGTTTCTTAGCCTCTGAGTGCTGGCACTGATACTCCTTTATCTCTTTCCCAACGGGAACCCCTGATAAATGCTGTGCGGAGGGTGAAAGGGGTCCTCAATGACACACCAATGGGGGTGAGGGGGATTCCAGTGATCCTCTCTCACCAGTCCCAATCAAGTTAATTTTCAAATGGAGTTCATAATCTACCAGGAAAGCAAGTCAAAGCAGTACAACATAAACTCTTAGCAGATTCAAAACAATCTATGTCAGATCTCGTTGAGCCAGTCTGCCACCTAGAATTGTCATATGAAGAGCGCATACTTTAAGGATTGATATCAAATGCAAAGGAAAAAATGTTGCTGTCTCTACAGTCCCTTGAGTCAAGTGGCAATGTATAAAGGATAACTGGGCCATGGGCAGTGTTGTGCAGAAATCCATTCCTCAGAATAGTCCCTAACACAGGCCAATCGGAGATGGAACTTTGCCATCAGTCAAAGCTATTATGGTGTTTTAAGTTCTCAGAAATTCTGATGCACGAAAGCATATAAAAAAACATAAAATATAAATAATGATCCAAAATGAGTGATGGACTTACCTCGCCAAACGAATCCAGCTCAGCGCGGACATTGGCGACTTCAGGGGTTTTTACGAGGCTCTAAAGGCTGTGTACGGCCCCTCACCCCATCCAAAGCCCACTGCGCAGCTCAGATGGCAAAGTCCTCCTCAGCGACAAGATCTCCATCCTCATCCGATGGTCAGAACACTTCCAATCTCTTTTCAGTGCTCAGTCCAAGAATCCGCCCTGCTCCAGCTCCATCAACAGCTCTTGAGTCTAGAGCTGGATGAGGTCCTCACCCGGGAAGAGACATATAAGGCAATTGAACAATTGAAAAGTGGCAAAGCAGCAGGTATGGATGGAATCCCCCCAGAGGTCTGGAAGGCTGGCGGCAAAACTCTGCATGCCAAACCGCATGAGTTTTTCAAGCTCTGCTGGGACCAAGGAAAGCTGCCTCAGGACCTTCGTGATGCCATCATCATCACCCTGTACAAAAACAAAGGCGAGAAATCAGACTGCTCAAACTACAGGGGAATCATGCTGCTCTCCATTGCAGGCAAAATCTTCGCTAGAATTCTCCTAAATAGAATAATACCTAGTGTCGCCGAGAATATTCTCCCAGAATCACAGTGCGGCTTTCGCGCAAACAGAGGAACTACAGACATGGTCTTTGCCCTCAGACAGCTCCAAGAAAAGTGCAGAGAACAAAACAAAGGACTCTACATCACCTTTGTTGACCTCACCAAAGCCTTCGACACCGTGAGCAGGAAAGGGCTTTGGCAAATACTAGAGCGCCTCGGATGCCCCCCAAAGTTCCTCAACATGGTTATCCAACAGCACGAAAACCAACAAGGTCGGGTCAGATACAGCAATGAGTTCTCTAAACCCTTCTCCATTAACAATGACATGAAGCAAGGCTGCGTTCTTGCACCAACCCTCTTTTCAATCTTCTTCAGCATGATGCTGAAACAAGCCTTGAAAGACCTCAACAATGAAGACGCTGTTTACATCCGGTACCGCACAGATGGCAGTCTCTTCAATCTGAGGCGCCTGCAAGCTCACACCAAGACACAAGAGCAACTTGTCCGTAAACTACTCTTTGCAGACGATGCCGCTTTAGTTGCCCATTCAGAGCCAACTCTTCAGCACTTGACGTCCTGTTTTGCGGAAACTGCCAAAATGTTTGGCCTGGAAGTCAGCCTGAAGAAAACTGAGGTCCTCCATCAGCCAGCTCCCCACCATGACTACCAGCCCCCCCACATCTCCATCGGGAACACAAAACTCAAAACGGTCAACCAGTTTACTTATCTCGGCTGCACCATTTCATCGGATGCAAGGATCGACAACGAGATAGACAACAGACTCACCAAGGCAAATAGCGCCTTTGGAAGACTACACAAAAGAGTCTGGAAAAACAACCAACTGAAAAACCTCACAAAGATTAGCGTATACAGAGCTGTTGTCATACCCACACTCTGTTCGGCTGCGAATCGTGGGTCCTCTACCGGCATCACCTACGGCTCCTAGAACACTTCCACCAGCATTGTCTCCGCTCCATCCTCAACATTCATTGGAGCAACTTTATCTCCAACATCGAAGTACTCGAAATGGCAGAGGCCGACAACATCGAATTCACGCTGCTGAAGATCCAACTGCACTGGGTAGGTCACGTCTCCAGAATGGAGGACCATCGCCTTCCCAAGATCGTGTTGTATGGCGAGCTCTCCACTGCCCACCGTGACAGAGGTGCACCAAAGAAGAGGTACAAGGACTGCCTAAAGAAATCTCTTGGTGCCTGCCACATTGACCACCGCCAATGGGCTGATCTCGCCTCCGACCGTGCATCTTGGCGCCTCACAGTTCGGCGGGCAGCAACCTCCTTTGAAGAAGACCGCAGAGCCCACCTCACTGACAAAAGACAAAGGAGGGAAAACCCAACACCCAACCCCAACCCACCAATTTTCCCTTGCAACCGCTGCAACCGTGTCTACCTGTCCCGCATCGGACTTGTCAGCCACAAACGAGCCTGCAGCTGACGTGGACATTTACCCCTCCATAAATCTTCGTCCGCAAAGCCAAGCCAAAGAAAGAAAGAAAGAAGATTTAAGGCAGAGATGGACAGGTACAGTATTTAATTAGACATGGCATCAAAAGTTATGGGGAAAAGCCAGGGAGTGGGGCTGAATAGGAGGATGGATCCACTCATGACTAGAATGGAGGAGCAGACTTGATGGGCCAAAGGGCCTAAATCTGCTCCAATATCTTATGACCTTGTGAGATAAGAGCAGAAATGATCAATGTCAAAATACACAAAATATTTAATAAAAATCCCTTGACCAGCAAGTTGGGAATCTCCTTCAAAAATCAATAGGTCTCAGTTAGTGCATGGTTGAGGCTCTGCCACTTAATGTCACATGGACTATAGAAACAGATTTAGACCGCCTCACACAAACCCCCCCCCCCCCAACCCATTCTTACCACAATCCAATTTGCAGCAAGTCCCAGCTCACAGTGAACGTGTAGGGTCTTTGATCAGAAACAAAGGCCATCCCTTTTCCTCCTTAGACGTTCTTGTTCTGCTGAGGCTTGAATGGCTGAACATAAATGTTTTCTGAGCCACGTGATTTTGCAGAGTAATTTTCCATGTACAGTAAAACCCGTTATTCAAAATTAAAGCAACCAGCAAAAAAAGGGGAAATAAATAAACAGAATGAATAAGAAAAAATAAAAATTCAATTAAAAGTTTAAAGCTGTAAAAATAAATGTTCTCTGCAATAATACATAAACCTCTGATGAAGATGGGAGCAAATATTCAGCCTGCAGAGTGCCTTCATCATGGTTTGCTTATAGCAGCTGTTTGAATAAAATTGTGTTTGAATAAAATGGCATTGCCCGGGAAGAAAAGTTGGTTTCTGCCACTCGCTGTGGCAGTAATTTGCTTAAGATCATCTTATCCCTGCTCAGAAAGAGTCTTTATTAGTATATTAAGTAAACTAATGCTTTATCTATAAACTTGGTGGTTGGGGAGGGGGTTAACTAGGATGTTATTGTTCATATTTTGGGCGGCTCCATATTAGGGGAGGAACCTTCAGATGTAGCGACAGTTAAATGTTTTCAAAGAATGTGACTGAGAATGAAGTAAAAGGCTTTAAGGCTTATATATTCATGAAAGTACAGCTAAACACAGCTTAAACCACATCATTAAGTTCGCTGATGAGGTGGGCCTAATATGTAAGAATGACGAGTCACTGTACAGAGATGAGGTGCAGTTACTACCGAACTGGTGGTAAGCCAACATCGCGTATCTGAACGTTAAAAAAAACAAGAGAGATGGTTGTTGACTTCGGGAGGGCCCAGGGGTACCACGCTCCACTGACCATTGATGGCTCCATTATTGAGGTCATCAGGAGTATCAAATTCCTTGGAGTGCCCTTGGTGGAGAACCTCACATGGCCCCTCAACACTGGCTCCACGGCCAAGAAAGCCCAGCAGCGCCTCTGCTTCCTGCAAAGACTGAGGGAAGCTCATCTCCAACCCCCCTATCCCCAATACATTCTACAGAGGATGTATTGAGAACATCCTGTGCAACTGCATCACCACCTGGTTTGAAAGCTGTACCATCTTGGACCACAAGACCCTGAAGAGGATAGTGAAGTCAGCAGAAAAGATCACTGGGGCCTCTCATCCTACCATGAAGGACATCTTCAACACTCTATGAAGGTGAAAGTCAATAAACATTGTGAAGGACTCCTCACCACCCCTCTCAAGTAAACTGTTCTCCCTTCTGCCATCAGGTAGAAGATGCTGCAGCACACAGGCCCTTAAGACTAGATTGGGCAACATCTTTTCCCCCCACCCCAAGCCATCAGGCTCCTGAATTCACAGAACATATGTGGACAGGGCACTGTGGACTTTTTACTGTATGTCTTAACATTTTAATACTTTAATGTGCTTAACTTTTATTCATTCTTATATTTATGTAAATATGCTCTGTGGTCCAAGAGAAACACTATTTTGTCTTTACCATGTGAGCACAGTATGAACGATAAAGAAAGGTGACTTGATTTGGCAAGTGAAGAATAGTATTTTTTGTCTTAAACTATTGATTTTTAATGCAGATGTATTAGTTAGGCAATGTAAGAATGAGTCTCAAGCAAATGGAAAACTCATTTATCCAGCGTTGACCAATTGCCATAGGTCCGGATACAAGGGGTTTTACTCTATTGGCGAAAAAGCGATAGGCCCCAGTAAGTTGACACTTAAGCCATTTTCTTACTCAGTCTTACCTTTTTTTAAAACCAGAAAACAGGATGGGGATGAAGAATCTGGTTGGGTGGTACTAGAACAACAGTCATGCTCTCAACGTTAACAAGACCCACGAGCTTCTTGTGGATTTTAGGAAGGAAAAGCCAAGGGACCACACATCTGTTTGCATTTATGAGATGGTGGTGGAGAGGGTTTGAACCTGCACGTCGCTAGGAGTCCATGTATCTGAGGACCTCTCCTGGAGCCAGTACATCAAGGCAACCATAAGGTGATTTACCATGACCTCTGCTCTTTAGCGAGTTTGAAGAGATTTGGCATGTTGTCTATCAATCTTCTACAGGTACATTGTGAAAAGTGCACTGACTGGTTTCATCACAGCCAGGTTTGGTAATTACAGCCAATTGGCTGACAATCCCCGGTACTTTTTTTTTTGAAGGGTAGGAGACATGGCGAGAAGATACAAATTCCTTACAGACAGCACCAGAATTGAAACGGGTTGCAAACTGGCTGTAACGGATTTGTGCTAATGTTAAGTTTTAAAGTTAAAATCTTCATTTTAAAATGTACATTTCAAAGCAAAATTAGTTTTGGGTGGATAGGGGACACTTGCATTTTGCAAACACACAATTGCTCTCAGAGAGTCCTTTGAAATTGCAGCTAGCAGATCTTGGAGACCAGTGGTCTGCAAATCCATTGTTCAGTGGAAGTTATGTAAACAGCCATACAAGGTTCTTTGCTTATTTACTTATGTTGTTAGAATGGAAATTTAGAGGCAGCTAATCAAACCAAGAGAGAAATGGTATCACATGTCATGTGATGAGATGTTTTTTTTTAGGAGAAACACATTACTGAACGAGAAGCATTTTGAAACCCAGAAGACCCCTGGCCATCCTGTAGATAACACAGGATTGAAATACAGTAATCATAAAAGGTACTGATATATATTACTCCTGGTCAAAGGAGAAATCAGAGTAAGTGGCTTATGAAGGAGGAAGACCACTTCTGACTGTCCCTTCAAGATTAAAAAGGGCAGTTCAATCATGTCCTTTCCTACTTGGGCACTTTATTTAACCCTTGTCTGGGTTTGTGAAATCATCGTGGAAGAAAATAGCCACTTCATTGACTCTTTGGAAAAGAATACAGATTCATCATGTGGAACACAGATTTCAAAATCTCCATGCAAGAGAGAGAAAATCATTTGTATGAAGAAACATTGCTCTGAAAACAACTCGACAAAAGAAATTTGTGAGTCTTAAAGAGATCTGATGACGATGTCTCAAAATACTTCACAATTGCTTTTGAGGAACAATTTAAAGAAATTTGATGCCTCACACTGACTCCATAATTGATTTTGAACAGCAGTAAAGACTGATTTTCAACAAAAGATTTCTGAGACTGAACTGTAAAATCATCTCTTCTACTGTCATCAAGCTTAAACTGTAATGGTTTGGGTTTTCACACACACAGACGCGCGGGCGGGCATAGTGGGGGTTAAGTTAGAGTTATGTAAGAAAAGTAATGTTATTAATAATAAAAATTAATGTTTTTGACTAATATCATTGTCTTGGTTAATTACCATTGCTGTTGATTTAGTTCGTAACACCACTCCACTAACCAGGCCACCCCAAATCATAAATTAATCCACAAATTCCACAAAAAGACTTCTCTGCATTATCAATATGCAACTTTTTTATTGTATTAACTGTGATATTTGTCATCTTTATCTAGACTGGGGTAACTTAATGTATATTATTTTGTAGATATTTATTTTTCATAAGTACCTCTTGGCTGTGGCAGGAATTTCAGTGAAATATAGATTATACAGTAAAATTCCCATTATCCAGCACCTGTGGTAATCGCGGGTGTCAGATATGCAAATTTTCTCACTCTTCCAATGCCTGCATTTAGAATACACCGTTTAAAAGACACAAGACAGTGCAAAATGTAAAGTAATTTTTTTTTAATTAATTATGTAAAGATCACTTTAATCAGCTAATTCCCATATGTTACAAAAATTAACTTGAACCCCAGTCACTGGTGCTGTACCATTGTTACGCTAGACACTAAGTTAACCTTGCTGCTGTCATAATGAACCCCCACCCCTCACGCTGACAATCCGACTCACCTCCACACCAGCGTCCTGGTCAGACCCTCGGTGCAACCCAACTCACCTCCACGCCAATGTCAAGGTCAGACACTCGGCACACTTTCTTTTAAATATGAACCCCGGTCACTGGCACTTTAACAGTGTTGCTCGAGCCACTATGCTAACCGTACCGTCGCCATAATTACACTCTCCCCCTTCACCTAAATTTACAGATAAAGTCTTACCAACATAGTTAATGATATACTAATAAAAATAAATACTCTTACTAGGCAGGGATAGGGAGACACTTTGGGAGAGTTACCTCAGCAGCAAACGGCATGGACCAGCTCTTTATCTTGGGCACCGCCATTTTATTCAAACACAACTTTATTGAAACTATGTTCTAACAGCTGCTGCACAACTGGGGCGCTCCCATCTTCACCAAGGGGCTGTATGTTTCTTCGGAGAACCTTTACTTTCACAATTTTAAACTGTTATTTAAATTTTTATTTAAAACAGAGTTTTTGTTTATTTCCTCAACATTGATGCTGGTTGTTTGAGTGCCAGATGATAGAAATTTACTGTACTTGTACGTCTGACTTCAAACTCATTGTCCCCATCATTTCCTAACAGTGCTCTTCATCACCACAGTCATCAGTTAGCTAAAAGAATAACTTAAACTTTGTTTGGAGGACAAGGGAATTTAAGATATGGAGAGTCATATTTCCCAACCTTCTGCTTGGCAGGATCCCTCTGTGGTACGACCACTCCGGTCACCCTTTCACAACCCAGCACTAATCAAGGCAAACTTTGAGAGTTTGGTAGTCCATCTCATTATCAAATTGCATGCCTCACTGATGCATTTCAGTGGTTACTTTAATTTTTAATTTAGATCTTCGATAGTGTTAGATTGATTTGTGCAAACCAGATAATAAAGTTTCATTTTTAGTTCTGTCTAATCAATAGAGGAGTCTGACATCACATCAACTGAAGGAATCAACAGGTCATTTTGTAGGGGAAATAAATAAATGACAGTTTACCCACTCAGCAGCTGTTATATTCTAGTTCTATGATGCTTGTAACTATATTACAGGGTAGTTAAATGAAGAATGCAGGGTGCATGTCATCACTAACACAGCATGCAACTTTAGAATGATTTATAACCAGACTATCATGTTACCAATCCTATTAAAAGGTTGCTGTACCAAAGAGAAATAATGACACAAAATTAGCAACTTGCATCAATGTTTACTGCATGAAGACTTGGATTGGATGGGGAGCTCATGGGAAAATAAGGGTTTTATTTGTTGGATGGAGTGAGACGGGACTTAATTTCAATGTAAAAGGATAGATAGTAATCCAGATACCATGAGGCTAAATGGCCACCTTTTGTATCATTAGATAAACCACTCGTTGGTTATCCATGTATGGTAAATTATACTAAACAATGCACAGTGAGCAAGGATGTCTTATTGCTTTTGAATTATACTTTGAAATCAGTAACAAGAAGTTCTGCTGCACAATTCCTTCCATTCAATATTTTATTCTCTTTTTTCATCTGCACATTTTTGCCATAATTTATGTTTACAAGCATCTAGATGTTTCCTGACAAATTTTCATTCACTTCCCCCCTGCCTCGCCTCTCCATCTCCTGAGATCAAACTTGACCACAGATATCAGATCTTCATGGGGCCTAAGAGAAACATGAATGAGCAAGCAATAAGATGGAGGGATTAGCGAGTCAGCCATCATCCATGGGTAGAAATGGTCCAAGTTTTTGGTCAAGATCTCAAGGAGAATTCCCGGCCCAAAATGCTGACTAGTTATCTCCATGGATGCGGCCCGATCTACAAGACCATACAATACAGGAGCAGAAGTAGGCTATTCAGCCCATGAGTCCACTCTGCCATCCCTTCATAAGCTGACCCATTCTCTCACTCAGCGCCACTCCCCTGCCTTCTCCCAATAACCTTTGATAACCTGACTATACATAAATACACCCAAGACTAGCCTTAAATACACCCAATGACCTGGCCTCCACAGCCATCCATGGCAGCACATTCCAGAGGTTCACTGCTCTCTGGCTAAAGAAATTCCTCCTATTTCTGTTTTAAATGGGTGCCCTTCACTCCTGAAGTTGTGCCCTCTTGTCCTTGACTCCCCTACAACTTTGCCACATCTACTCTACCCAAGCCTTTCAATATTCAAAATGCTTCCATGAGCCCCCCCCCCATTCTTCTGAATTCTAAGGAGTACAGTCCAAGAGCCATCAAATGTTCCTCAAATGCTAATCCCTTCATTCCAAGATCCAATGAGACATTGCTTCTAATTGTTTGATTCCCAGAGCCCCAGTCAGTGGCTGTTATTTGATATTGGGGGATTTAAATGAATTCTGCAGAATATTGAAAATGCTAGATTAAATGGATGTGGAGAGGTTTCCAGTAGTAGGAGAGTCAAGGACTGGAGGGAAGGGCCCCAGAATAAAAAGACATCCCTTGAGAACTGAGATGACGAGAAATTTCTGGAGCCAAAGTGTGATGAATTGGTAGAATTTGTTGTCATTCGGTGTATTTAAAGTGGAGGTTGATACATCCTCGACTAGTAAGGGTGTCAAAAGATATGGGGAGAAGGCAGGAGAATGGGGTGAAGAGGAACATGTATCAGCCATGATTCAAATGGCAGCACATACTCGATGAGCTAAATGATCCAATTCCGTTCCCACGTCTTTTGGATTAGTGGCAGTATGGGTCATCTGCTGGCCCAAAGCCCAGCAGATTCTAAACCAAGCTAAACTGGGGATAATAATGAACTGGTCATAGTCACTCGATGCTTGCTCTGAAGTTCTTGCTTTTTGCAGCTAAACAGGTGTTTTGTTTAAAACAAACCACAAAAACATCCAAAATCATACTTAATCGAACTGAAAAAGGGTGAAAATTAAAAAGCTAATAAATACTCACAATTATCCTCGTGCAAAAAAAATGTAACTACAAAAGTGGACACAATCTTTTTGTGGTGTTGAGTCAGTCCTTGTGTTACAGAGCAGGAGTGGGGGATGGTTCAAGAGCCTGCAAGATGTTGGAAAGAAACTAACAGCCTGTGAGAAGAGATGGTGAGTGACCAGGGTGATGGGGATCCGATATGATGTTTGGCTGCATTTTTGCTTTCAATGGATAGGAGGTTGCAGCCTGCGATGGATCTGTCCAAGTTTGTTACCTTTTGAAGCCTTCTGCATTCCTAGACAGTTGATTTCCCTCAATCACATGGGCAAGGGACCAGCTTGAAGGGCGAGCAGGATGGTCAGAAAGTTCAGTGGTTCTCCTGACCTGACCAGCAAGGCAAAGTCTGGGCATCAGAAACCCCTTCCCTTGTGAAGAAAGCGATTTGGACCAGCCAGTCAAAGTTCAGGCACCTCGGCATAGGGGAGATGACCAGAAAGTGGTCAAAATGAAAAGGTGGGGGGGGGGGGGGGGGGGGAGAAAGTCGAGTAAAGGACAAAGAAATATATAAATTAGAGCATTTTTCGATGTCATCTTTTATATTCTCTTACACTCCTCAAGGCAAATGGCTCATTTGAGGGATTGGGACAGCCAGTGCCCAAGAGCCACTTACTTGGGTGTTGCCAGGAATTGTGAACTGCATTCCAGATATTGTTTGGAGCAAAGCAGTGGAAGCATCATGGAAATAGAAAAATGTGTGCCCGTCCCCTTTCAAATAATGTCATGAAATTCAGCAAATTCTAATATCTCACTTGCAATATTAGAAGCTGGGAAACCAGTGATCATTGGGGGATTATAGGTGGAAAGGTTTGGCGGATTTAAATTCCTGGGAGTCACCACCTCTGAGCACCTGGACCCAACACACAAATGTTATCACGAAGAAAGCACATCAGCACTTCTACTTCCTCAGGAGTTGCGGAAGTTCGGCATGACATTGGAAACCTTGGCAAACTTTGAGGGAAATTTGTAATGGGAAGTGTGCTGACCTGGTACAGCATGGCCTGGTGAGGGAGGAACCACTGCTCGTGAGCAGAGAGCCCTGCAAAAGGTCAAGGCCTCAGCCAGTAGATCTCCCATCAAGAAAATCTGCATGTAACGCTGCTGTCAAAGAGCAGCAGGAATATTCAAGGATCCACACCACCCAGCACATGCTCCGTCCTCGCTACTGCCATCAGGAAAGAGGATTGGATGCCACAAGATTCATACCACAGATTCAAGAAGAGTTGCTACTCCTCCACCAGACTCCAAAAGAACAGGCTTACTCAGAGACTCATTTAAGGACTCTTACTTTGAACGTTGTTTATTACTGGGTAGCGAAGTACTCATTCACTGAGCTATGAAAGAAAGCGATGTACACGTTGTAGATCTGAGTTCAAAACTGATTTATTCAGGCCTTTACCTTGCACTTTTATACACTTCCATTCCCGTCACTTTGGCTGGAAGTGACGTCATCGGATAGAACAAGAACCCGTCCTGTACGCTGGCTTTCTCCTGTGCTTGTAGCAGTGTGTCCACCATTTTGGGAGCTGGTTTGCTTGGTGGTAAGTAGGTTGCCACATGATTCCTCCCCCTCAGAACCAGCAATCCTGCTCCAGGCATCCAAAGCCTGTACCTGTCTTTGCTTGGGCAGTCTTCCCTTATGCCGAGGTGCCTGAACTTTGACTGGCTGGTCCAAATCCAGATGGGCCAGTTTGAATCAGTCTATGGTAGGTGGAATCATTGTGCCTTACTACTTTGAAAGGTCCCTTGTATGGCCACTGCAAAGATGCCCAGCACGCTCCCCTCTGTACAAAAACAAACTCAATCTTGTAGGCCCCAGGTATGTCGGTCCTAGTCTGACCGTGCTGCAATGTGGGCACTGGTGCCAAAGTGCCAAGCCTCTCACGGAGTTTCCCTAGGACTGCTGTGGGTGCCTCGTCCTGTCCCCTGGTATCATAAGGAGCTCACTGTAGACCAGTTCTGCCGATGAGGCATTTAAATTATCCTTGGGTGCTGTGCAAATTCCCAAAAGGACCAGAAGCATCTCGTCTACCCACTTTGGTCCTTTCAGGCGTGCCATTGGGGCCAACCTCTTATGCCTGTGGAACCTCTCCACCAGCCCATTGGGCTGCAGGTGATATGCAGTTGTGTGGTGCAGCTGGGTTCTCAGCAGGCTGGCCAATGTCAACCATAGGCTTGAGGTGAACTGGGCACCCCTGTCGGATGTGATATGTCCCGGTAGTCCAAAACAAGCCACCCAGGTAGCAATCAGGGCCCTGGCGCAAGTTTGGAACCACCTCTGGCTATCTTGTGAATCAATCCACCACGATGAGCAGGAACCGGGCCCCATGTGACACAGGCAGAGCCCCACAAAATCCACATGTACGTGGTCAAACCTCCACATGCCGGCCCAAAAGACTGCAGAGGGCCCTTTGTGTGCTGCTGGACCTTGGATGTCTGACAAAGTGTGTATGTCTTTGCCCCATTGCGATGTACACATTGTAAAGCTGAGTTGAAAACGGATTTATTCAGGCCTTTATCTTGCACTTTTATATACTTCCATTCCTGTCACTCAGGCCCAAAGTGACGTAATCAGATAAGACAAAAACCTGCATGCTTTTTCCCGTGCTTGTAGCACTGCATCCACCATTTTGGGAGCAGGTTCACTTGCCGGGAAGTGGGTCGACACAACTGAATTTTTTTTTCTATATTTGCTCAGTTTGTTTACGTTCTTTGCTTACATTTCTCTTTTGTTTACATATCTTTTTCTTGATTACTATTGATTAGTACAATTTCTCCCTAGCCTGCAGAAAACAAATCTTATGTCATATCTGACAATAAATTTGAACAAAGTTATCTAGTTATCACATGAAATCCGGTCAGTTAGTTTCTTCCATGAAATATAGAACAGGTAAAAGTTTTCAATCACAATTACTCACACAGGAAATCTAATGTAATATTTCAAAATGTCAGCAAATTTGATTTTTAATTTTTTTTATGGCATTTAAAAATTTCAATGTAAATCGATTGGCCTCTACCCTTTACAGTTTTAAAAAGTGTGAGGTAGTTTGTTCCATTTGATCTTGGAGTAAGCATTTTTTCACTAAAAATATGCAAGACAAATGATCTTAGGAGGCTAATATTTCTTGCTCTGGCAACAAATAGCAGCCACTCAAAAGAATTTAGCTTCTTGTCTTAGCAAACACAATCATGCCACATACCATTCATTCTATGCATCAGTGAAGGCAAATAAGAAGGATCCCACAGGTTTATCCAAATGAACCACAGAGTGAAAGGAACTTTCAGATGTTGTCAGGGCAGGGGTAAGAGTCTAAGGGATGGACAGGAGGGAAAAAAACATCTTTGGTGCGATCTTCTTGTCATCTCCATTCTCCTTTCTAGTGATGTCAAAGTAAAATTAGGCAAGGCATTTGACACATGGTCACACTCAGTGGTAATTAAAACATCTATGACAGGGGCAGGCAACCTTTTACCATGCATGGCCTGGATAGTGTGTCAGTGGTTGAATGGCAGGCTGCACTGATGCTACCATAAATGAAATATTTCTTTTAAAATGCACTCATACTTAAAGATACATGCATTCACATTACAAGTATTTACATATTCACAAATTAACTGAAGTAGACATATATTGAAAAATCTACACTCAATAATGCAGGGGCATATCTATGCAAAATAGCACCTATGGCAGGGGTGGTTAATGTGTCAAAATAAATGGCGACAAGGAGGTCTCGCGAGAGCTGGCCTTAGTGGCCAACAGGTTGTATTTGGCGTTGTACAAGTTGAGAGTGAATGGCAGGACAAGGAAGGGTTTACAGAGCATAGAAGAAACAGGTGTGTGTTCTTTGTATGTTCAGAGGGGTTTGGGGGGGGTGGCAGCATTGACGGCGGCGGGGGGGATGATGTTGCTTGAATGGACAGTAAGTGACCCATACCTGTATTGATCAGCAGGCGAGATGCAGGATATGTTTGCATTGGGTTGCAGGCTGGATAAATTTGGATCGTGGGCCATAGGTTGCCGATCCTTGATCGGTAACCTTATTGGAATAACTGCATTCCATTTCTATTTTATGTCCATTGTAGTAGAGAAACACACCAGTTTCACCCCAAAGTACACAAAATGTGCCGACGAATATTGTTTGTCACCATTATCCACCAACCGTACTTATTATGTAGAAGGATAACATTTGGCCCCTTAGGTCCATGCTGGCTCAAAACAGAGCAAACCCAGTCCCCTTCCCTTAACTATAGCCTATTCTCCCACACATTCATCAATTCTCCAGGTATTGATAATCAAGATGGGAGCTGCTTACCTGTATTTTCTGTACAGAAATGGAATGTAGGTACAAAAATGTTGAACCATTAGAGCAACTTGTTAGTCAGGCAACACCTGTGCAAGGAAAAGGGCAGCCCAGATAGGGGGCCTCAAAATGAAACTATGACTGCCCACATCCTCGACATGTGCTGTCTGACCCGCAAAGCAGTGTTTTTTGCTCTGTATTCCAGCATCTGCAGTCGAGCACTATCAGGGCTGTGTGATCAGCCCGTTCCTGTTCACGCTACCGACCCACGAATGCATCACCAGATCCAGCTCCAACAGTATCGTCAAGTTTGCAGATGACACTGTAGTCATTGGCCTCAGGAGTAACAACAATGAGTCACACTGCAAAGAGGCGGAAATTCTCATGAAGTTTATGTCACCTGATTACAGGAAAGATATCAATGAGATTGGAAGACTACAGAGAAGAGTTACTAGGATGTTGCCCAGACTTCAGGAACTGAGTTACAGGGAAAGGTTAAACAGGTTAGGACTTCTTTGACTGGAGTGTAGAAGAATGAGGGAAGATTAATGGAAGTATTTAAAATGATCAGGAGCATAGACAGAGTAAAGATAGGTAGGCCATCCCACTGAGGGTAAGTGGGATACACACCAGAGGACATGAATTAAGTGTGAAAGGAGAAAAGTTTTGGGGGAAAGGGAGGGGGATTTCTTTTCACAGAGAGTGGTGTGAGTGTGGAACGGGCTGCCAGCTGAAGTGATGAATGCGGGCTCAATTTTAACATTTAAGAAGAATATGGACAGGTACATGGATGGGAGAGGTATGGAGGGCTATGGACACTGGGTGCAGGTCAGTGAGACAAGGCAAAAAAAAAATTCAGCATAGACTAGAAGGGACAAAATGCCTATTTCTGAGTGGTTCTAATAACAACTCAATATGGATAAGACAAAGGAGATGATTTTAGACTTCAAGGGGGCCAGGGACGACCACCTTCCACTACACATTAATAGCTTGGTAGTGGAGGGAGCAGAGAGCATCAAATTCCTCAGAGTCTACTTAAGAAGTAACCTCTCCTGGACACACAACATCTCACTTGTCTTGAAGGCACAACAGTGAATGCACTTCCTCAGACTGAGTTGGGCAGAACAACTGGCCACCATCCTGCCAATTTTCTATAAGAACTATCGAGAGTGTGTTGGTTGGCTGCATCAAAGTGTCGTGCAGTTCCTGCAGACCATCAGATCAGAGTTCAATCCACAGGACTATAAGAGCAACAGCATAGATCACTGGGATCTCCCTCCCTCCCCCCCCCCCCCCCCACCAATCAATAGGGATTGTTGTCTAAAGAGGTCTTGCAAAAATCAGTGAGGACCCCTACCACCACACACAAAGCATCTTCCAGCTGCTCGCAATTGGAAAGAGGTACCAGAAAATGAACCACCAGGCTGAGAAACAGCTTCTTCCCACGAGCAGTGAGAATACTGAACGACTGATGAACTGCTCACACAAAACCTCCATGACTCAACTATTTAACAATAATATTTATGTCCTTTAATATCTCTATGATACATACTGTGCTCATGTATCCTTAGTCTGAATGTGTGCTACGTCTGAATGGGTGCTTGCAGTATCAGAATTTATTGTCATGAGCAAGTCATGAAATTTGGTGTTTGGCGGCAGCGTCATAGAGCAAACATTCATATTATAACCATCTCACAAAAGTTCTATCAATAAAAAATAGCAGTGCACGAAAGGTAAGGCCGTGTCTTTGGTTCAATGATTATTCAGGAATCTGATGGCAGCGGGGAAGAAACTGTCCTTGTGCCATTGAATGCTCATCTTTAGGCTCTTTTACTTTTTCCCCCAATGGTAGCAGAGTGAAGAGGCATGGTCTGTGTGCTAGGGGTCTTTGAGGATAGAGGCTGCTTTCTTAAGACACTGCCCCATGTAGAGGTCCTCGATGGAGTAGTCTGGTGCCTGTGATATTGCAGGCCGAGGTAACAACCTTCTACAGTTTATTCTTGTCCTGAGAGTTGGTGCCTCCAACCAGTCAGAATGCTCGCCACAGTACACACGTAGAGGTGTTGAATCTCTTCAGACACCTCACAAAGTATAGCTGTTGTAGAGCCTTCTTTGCTTCAACGGGGAGGGTCCAGGACAGATCCTCGGGAATCTTGACCCTCTTCACCACTAAGTCCTCGATGAAGACCGGGTCATGTTCCCCTGACTTCTTTCTGAAGTTCACCACCTTCTCCTTGCTTTTGCTAATATTGAGTGCAAGATTGTTGATCTATCTCTCTCCTATACAGTTCCTCACTGCTCTTTGTGATTCTCTCGACAACTGTGGGATCATCAGCAAGCTTGTAGATGGTGTTGGAGTTTCTCGCTGATTTCTCTGGCATTAAATAATAGACATTTTACTGATATCTTCAAGGTGGAAACATTTCCAAAGATTTATTAAAAAAGACAGAAAGTGGGCTTTGTGGGTACTTTAGAAATGGCCAAAGACAACCAAGATTTTGAGAATTTCAGAACAGGTAGAGACCAAAGGTATTACAAAGATGGTCATCCAGAGAAGTGGTAATTGAGGATTAATGTTCTGCTTCAAGTATTTGGGAGATACATCATTCAATGTGATCATGGCTGATCTGATGATAGGCTCAACTCCACCGTCCTGCCCTTTCTCCATATCCCTTAATTCCCCTACTATGTTGAAATCAATCCACCCTTGTCTTAAAATATATTTATTGAGGTCGCCTCCACTGCTTCAATGGGCAGCAAATTCCACAAATTCACCACCCTTTGGGAAAAGCAGTTCCTCTTCATCTCTGTCCTGAATCTATTACCCTGAATCTTGAGGCGAGCTCCCTTAGTCTGGTCTCCCCCTACCAATGGAAACAACTTGTGTACTTCAATCTTATCTACGCCTTTCATAGGTCATAAGGAGAGCGAGGAGCAAAGTCTCAGCCCTCTCCCGCAGGGTCCAACCACCCAATCCTACTGCCATCCATACAGGCTTTAAGCCTGTATAAACCAACTGTGGTTTATTTTAAAATCCCACAACTGCAGGGTCTGCCCTATGATCAGTGGCCACGAGGAGTTGCCGATCCCAGGGAAGCAGGGGACTGGTGCAGGGCATCAGAATACAGGGAGAACACCACCCATTTGAGAAGGAGACGCAGAGGATGGCGGCATAGGCGGCGGACCAGTGAGGGGCTCAGAGGCTGAAGGACACACAAGCAGCGGGCTGTTGGGGACTCGAGGCGATGAACCCACATAGGCTGTGGGTGACTGGGGTCAAGTGACTCACACCAGGCTGTTGAAGACTGGCTGAAGGGGTGCCAGGTATCAGAACTGGGATGTGGGAGTGTGTTGGAGGGTTTCCTGATTGTGTCAGGAGTATCCATCAGGAGCTTAGGTTTGCTGCTGGTTTCGACTGAAGACTGTTTGACTGCAGGAGCACTGGACCTTCAGCTTCTCTGGGGGACTCTCTTTACTTCCCTATCTCTAGCTGGACAATTTTCTGCTGATAGTGGATCTTGAGCTCTTTTCACATTGGCTAACCAATAAATTGGCGTTTCAATAAACCGGTTCAAAATAACATTTTTACCGTTTACACTGCACCAATGTTAACTGGTCCTCTGCACCTTTTCATACTCATCACCCTGTATCCCAGAGCAAAGGGGCACCTATCCTCCAGCAGTGGCATCCTGCATGCCCCCTGCCCCTTTCACACTGGGCTAACTGGTATGCCGATTCAAAACGAATCAACGATGATACATCCTCCCTAGGCAGTTCGTCCCTGGAGCAATCGGACGCCTGCATGCTGGTTCGCGAGAGTTCACACTGGCCCATTAACACACAGAATGGTGGTTAATGACTGCGATAGAGTGAATGGGGTTTGTCTGCCTTACAGAAGACTATGATTAACAGCGATTTTGTGTAATATCACATTTTCTGTTTCATTACATGACATGACAATCGAGTCCACGCTGCTGAAGATCCAGCTGCGCTGGGTGGGTCACGTCTCCAGAATGGAGGACCATCGCCTTCCCAAGATCGTGTTATATGGCGAGCTCTCCACTGGCCACCGTGACAGAGGTGCACCAAAGAAGAGGTACAAGGACTGCCTAAAGAAATCTCTTGGTGCCTGCCACATTGACCACCGCCAGTGGGCTGATATCGCCTCAAACCGTGCATCTTGGCTCCTCACAGTTTGGCGGGCAGCAACCTCCTTTGAAGAAGACCGCAGAGCCCACCTCACTGACAAAAGGCAAAGGAGGAAAAACCCAACACCCAACCACAACCCACCAATTTTCCCCTGCAGCCGCTGCAACCGTGTCTGCCTGTCCCGCATCGGACTTGTCAGCCACAAACGAGCCTGCAGCTGACGTGGACCTTTACCCCCTCCATAAATCTTCGTCCGCGAAGCCAAGACAAAGAAAAGAACATGACAATAAAATAATCTTGTGTAGCGGCGCTATAGATAGTCTACAACTCCCAAAAGTCTAGCGAACCGGCACGGGACGTCATAACGTCATGGCATGGTGTACGTGGTTCAGTTTTAAAAAAACACACTCGTGACTCCAGTAAATGAGTTCTAATTGATCTGCAACTGTGTGGATTGTTATTTTGTGTTCATCAGCCACCACTGCATTTTCAGGGCTACAAATGGTGATCCTGATGGATCCAAAATGAACTTATGGACCATATGGATACTGCAGCTGTTGCTGTTAAGCTACCACCCTTCTGGATGATGGAACCAGAGCCTTGGATTTGACAGGCACAATTTCACCTCAGGAAGATTGAGGTGAATACAACTCGCTATTATCACGTCGTCAGTGCGTTGGACCAAGCCACTGCCAAGCGAGTCGGTGACGTCCTGCATGATCCACAAGAGCCTGGAGAGCGCAAGTATGACACTCTAAAAGCATTCCTGCTGCTAATTTACGACATGTCCTGCAGAGAGAGGGCCACCAAACTGTTACACAACGAGGAATTGGGTGACCACGCCATGTCCGAACTAATGTATGATGTGTTGTGCCTGACATCCAGCTAAAGGTCATAAATGTTATTCGAACAGCTCTTTCTGGAGAGGATGTAAGAAGTCATTGGACTCTTATTATCACAGAGTTCTTTCGAAGACCCCAAGGCAGTAGCTGCAGAGGAAGTCGCCTTGTGGCTGACAATGTCTTCGGACAGCTGTCTGCACCCAGCACCTCCACTGTTGACTCTACTTCCCAAACCAACACTCTCAACACACCAACTCCTATAATGAGGCAACGTATCAAGTCAGGCAAACAGCCTGTTGACACTTCCACCTGATGTTTTTACCACTGGCATGGGGGAGTCAATGCACATAGGTGCTTGCCACCCTGTGCATTCTCCAGAAACACCCTGGCTAATTCATTAATGGCTGCGTCCATTGGCTGAAGATCTACAAGCCTTCTAGAAGTTTGGGATCAGCTATTCCAACGTAAATTTTTGGTGGAAACCGGATCGGAGGTTAGTGTTTCGATAGTTATTCTACCCTTAACCTCCAACTCACAGCCGTCAATAGTTCCAACATTCCCATGTATGGCACCAAAAAAAATGAATGTTCAGTTCAAGGGGCCAATTTCCTGCGAGCTCATTCATTTATGGTGCATTTAAAAGGGCGTTGAATGGTAGATAGTACCACCTTTCAAACTATTCACCTGGCAGAATCACATGTTCCTGCACTATGCCTTCAAGCCCCGAGTAAGACTGTTGATAGGTTTTCAAGACTTATAGAAGTTCCCCTCCGCGAAACATGGAGTAACTCATCAAATTTCTACCAAGGGTCCTCCCATTCATGCTAAGGCACGTCACTTGCCTCTGGAGAAACTGCAATTAGCTAAACAAGAACTCCACAAAATGGAAGAGCTGGGGATAGTTTGTAGATCCAACACCCAATGGGTGTCTCCATTACATTTAGTCTAAAAACACACCGGAGAGTGGAGACCTTGTGGAAATTACAGACAGCTCAATGTACCACTATACCAGATTGCTACCCTAGTCCCCATAATCAAAAATTTTCAGTGAATCTGCATAGGACGAAAATCTTTTCTAAATGGATATCACTGGATGCCAGTGGAACTAGGCTGCATCCCAAAAATGGCAATAATTACCCCTTTTGAATTGTTCGAATTTTTACATCTTTTGGGTTAAAAAATGCAACTCAGACCTTTCAGCGAGTTATGGTCGCAACAGGGCATCTCATGGGCAACGTTTATTTAGACAACATGTTGGTTGTCAGCAAAATTAAAGAAGAGCACTTGGAATATCTGCATACACCCGACGTGTGCGAGAATTTGAACTATCAATCCAGACAAATGTGTTTTGGACAATGGTCGAAAGAATTCCTGGGGCATACAATCATCGACAAGGTCATGGTTCCGCTGCCTTCCAATATTGACACCATTACTGAATATTCAAGACCAACCACTGTCAAAGGTCTGCAAGAGTTCTTGGGCATGGTTAATTTTTATCTTCGATTCTTTCCACCAGCAGCTCACGTTATGAAGCCTCTGTTCAATCTGCTGTCTGGTAATACAAAATCTATTCAGTGGACAGATGAAAGTCGAAATGCTTTAAAAAAAAACAAAGGAACTATTAGCTCAAGCAACCATGCTCAGTTATCCAGTCCTAAACGCAGCCACTGCCCTTTCAACAGATGTGCCTGATGTGGCCAGAGGGGGTGCTCTGCAGCATTATGTTGATGAACAATGGAAGCCATTGGCATTCTTTAGCCACCACCTCCATGAGGCCAAGAAAAAATACAGCACCTTTGATAAAGAGCTCCAAGTCATACATTTGTCCATTCATCACTTCTGTTACTTTTTGGAAGACAGACACTTCAAGTTCACAGACCATAAACCCTTGACTTTTGTATTTTTCCAAGGTGTCAGAGCCCTGGTCAGCTCAACACAGTGACCGGTTTCCTTCATTTTGGAATTCTCTACCAGAATAATCCACATTTTTGGAAAAGACAATGCAGTGGCTAATGCACTTTCCCGCTCAGTTGCACTCAAAGTATCATCTATGGACCACGGTATTGACTATGGAGCTCTCACCGCTGCCCAAGCACAAGACAGTGAGATAGAGTCATATCAAACCTCGATAAACAACCCACAATGGAAGGACGTGCAAATTGATGCCAACATGTCAACAGCACATCCATGGTCAGCGGCTAAAGTGTGATGGAGATGCCGCATTTTTGATGCTGTCCATGCTCTTTCTCATCCATCCATCAGATTGACCATTTGTCTGATTTCAGACAGATTTGATTGGCACGGTCTGAAGAAAGACATCACACAAATGGCCAGATCTTGTGTAGCTTGTCAAAAAGTCAAAATCCATTGGCATACAAAAGCACCACTGCAGCCCTTCCCACTAGTAATTCGCCACTTCAACCATGTCGTTGTGGGACCAATTCCAGTTCCGCTATCTCTTCACAGTGATCAATAGGCCTGAGGGGGTCCCGATAGTAAATGCTTCTGCGGACTCTTGTGCATGAGCATTCCTTAATTCCCGGGTAGCTCGCTAGGCCGACCATCGCACATCACTTCTGACAGAGGACCTCAATTTACATCTTCATTATAGACAGCTTTATCTCGGGTGCTCGGCTCTAGGTTTCATCATACAAGCGCCTATCACCCGCAGTTTAATGGAATGGTTGAATGATTCCATCATCACCTTAAATCAGCCTTAATGGTCAGTTTGGACAGTCCCAACTGGGCAGACGAATTACCATAGGTATTGCTCGGCATTAGGACAACTCCAAAAGAGGATCTTTACACTTTGCCTGTGGAGCTTGTATATGGCGCGCCTTTGGTGGTCCCAGGGAAATTCATTCCACATGGAACAAGTAAAAAGCTGCTGAGCAGCAAACAAAGGGATTCTGTAACCAAATTATCCCCTGTACTACCATCATCACATGGCAAACATGTTTCATTTGTAACCACACGAACTGAAGGACTGTGAATATGTCCTCATACATAGAGGAACACATGGACAGCCCTTGCAGGAGCCATACAAGGGACCATACAGGGTGAGAAGACAAACGAGGACATCGCTGGGCTGCCTGTGTCATTCACAATCGACAGGCTCAAACCAGCCCATTTTGACAAAACTGCCCCTATTCAACAGCCAGTCGTCCGCCGCAGGGGTCGACTTCCCAAAAAACCACCAGGTGATAGAGTCTGTCTGGCACGCGAGGGGGGGGGGGGGTTTGGGGCATGTTGCAGAGCTTTTAATAGACTACAACTCCCAGAAGTATAGCGAACAGGCACGGGAACGTCATAACGTGGCGCGCGTTTCAGTGATTCAAAAGAATACGCGCAACTTGAGTACACGAGTTCTGATTTACCTGCAACTGTGTGTGTCGTTACTTCCCGTTCATCAGCCACCACTGTGTTTTCAGTGGCTAAACTTTAATAAAACAGAGGCAGAATGGTTTAATCGCCAAGTACAGTCATGGCAAGGTGAGAGGGGAAAGATTTAAATAGAACCTTTATCATAGAGTGGTGGATATATGAAACAAGCTGGCAGAGGAAGTGGTTGGTCTTAACATTTAAAGGACATTTTGACGGGAGCACAGAAAGGTTTAGGGAAGTATGAGCCATCACAGGCATACGAGGCGAGACAGCTTTTTAGGTACTGACAAGTTGGGCTGAAGGGCCTGTGTCTGTGCTGTTAAACTCTCTCCACACTGGGACCTCACTCCATTTGAAATACACATTTTATTTTAATTGGACACTGCAATTATAACCATGCTTAAGGTGAGGATTTTTTTAAAATTAGGAATTGGGGAGGTTCCTGAAAGATACAAGAGAAATAAAGGAACGTGTTCTTGGAATCTCAGTCCACTGCTAACAGCTGGTTATCTTTGAAGAATAAATGACAGCTGACCTCAGAACAACATTGACCCAAAGAGTGCATTGCACAAAAACTAATTTATGCCAATTTCATGCAGAAACTGTGTCAACTCTGCAAGCAGAATTCATGCCTGGGAATGCAGTCAAATTCCCCAAATGACGCAAAACATCGAAGATCATTAGGAGCATTTCACTCCAGGGAAGGCACATTTACACTTGTGTAGCTCTGAAATAAACAATAACACACCACCAGATCCCTAATTCAGACTTTCTCACTGCATCTAAAAGTTTTATAATTGATCTCAGAAAGATTGCTTCTGTATTTGTCAGCCTTCAGTAATTTCATCATCATATTTTCAGTGGTAATAAATCCCATCACTGTCCTCTCCAATGGTTTTTCAACTGCATTCAAAATAAAATTATTACCCATTTAGGATGTTCTGGGAATTGGACGCAGAGACTAAACACCATGTCTTTCCCGTAAATATTAAGTGGGAGGAGCAGGCATCTGTTGCAGCTTAAAAGGTACAAAGTCAAATTTTTAAACTGGAACTTTGAAAAGAGTGGTGTAGGTTTTTGTCAGCTAACAAAAGTACACAAAATCAATTTAAACACAGCTGACATGAACATTCCCAAAACTCCCTTCATTAAAATGTCAGTCAAAACCCTTTGAGACAATGAATTTCATTAATTTGCATCACTGACAATCCTAGCTGGATGATTGTTATTCATGGCACATTTTTTTCTGCACAGTGGTATAATATGGACTGTATATCTATCAAATCTGAATTTGTATTGCTGCATTTGATTTTGTCACAATCATTTGATTCTTTTTGGAATTTTTTTTTAAAAAAAAGAACTACTTCCATCATCTATAACCATTTCCCTTATTCCCTGGCTACCATCTTTGACTGAACCAGATCCTTCACAACCTGGACATCTTATCCCAGAGCCAACATCCCAAATATAAGCCTGCTTAAAACTGCGTACCTCAATTTGCATGTGTTGATATTAAGTTATCCGTTGCCAAGTCCCTACGCAGTGCCAGTGTTAGGGCAGATCTAATCAATCCAATGTTCCTCTGGGCAATATCTCATTTTCCAGATGCCATACACTCAAGCTCACCTCAAATGCTGCTTCTCACCGAGAAAGACAGAATACCATGCAATGACTATCACTAATAGCCTGGAGATCACCGGCAACCAGAAATTGAACTGGACCTGCAGAGCAAAGCTCCACACTATGTCATGGATGGGTTTTTGCTCAAGGACTTATCGCTCAACGCCTGGAAGCCTATGATTTGCTCTTCTTGCTTGGATGAATGAAGCTCCACAACATCCTTGACAAAATAATCCACCTGAACGGCAACCAGCCTGCTTGCTTAAGGCCCTTCCACAGCAACAGCCAAACTTATGACCCTTATCTCCTACAAGCACACAGACAAGCAGGTGCTGGGGAGTAATATTAACCACAAGCTTCATATCTAAATGAACTGCAAGTTCCTATGAGACTTTCATTGCCTGGACTGAGAAATACATCACTGTTCCTTCTTAAGTATTGGAACTCCTTACTCAGCAACACATTAACTAGGTCACCCCGAAGAATGCACCAATTTCCTGCTGCATTGTTAAATATTGTGCCATAATTACTCCTGTGAAATTCCTTGTAACATTTAACTCTGCCAAGTATGCTAAGTGCAAGTAATTGTATTATCACAATAGCTCTTCATGTTGCCCAATAGCCCAGGGAGCCTTCCCCTGGCAGGCTCCCAGCTTTTCAATAATCCTGCAGCACTGGCACCTTTAGAAACTGGATAACTTTGGGAATTTCTGTAACTTAACTGCACAAAGGCAGCATAAAAGCACATAATCAACCTTGAGAACACATATCACAACCTTGCAAACTGCACTGGAAAAACAGAAGCAAAAGAACAGCCAAAAATGCACCAAAGATCAACTTTTGGGCTAATGATTTATAATCATCTTTAAAAAGGAACAAGTTGAAATGCTGAATACAACCAGTCCTCAAAATGAAGGCAGAAGTTCACTAGAGTCGCTGACTTAGATCCATGGTTTGGTGAGTGTGATCATGAACTGAGCATCCTTGAGGGTCGGAAACACTGCAAGAATAATTAAGATTAATTAAAATCTTGGAGTTTCAGGAATGCCCGTGAAGGCTGATTACTGAAGGCTGACAAAGCACCGAAATCTGCATGCAATGAAGCAGCTCATTTTGAGGCCAAATTAAATAAATATTATTGCTTTTCCTTAAAAATAAAACTCAAATCGCAAATTTAAAGAAACTTGCAGCCCCAAAGTCCTGCACCTTTGAAGCTTTTTTTTGTTGTAATGCATAGAACCAAGGTGATAAGAATAGCAATCTTTTTGTATAGAAGGGAAACAGTCCTGGCTTTGTAATGCAATCCACAAAACTGCTGGAGAAGCCCAGCTGGTCACACATCTATAGGGAGAAAAGGTTAATCAAAGCATCAGGCCTGATTTTGTAATGAAGTTCAGGAATAAATATGAATGTGGCTACTGAAGTTGGGGGGAGGGGGGAGGGGTGCTGGGGTCCTCTGCAGATTTTTTATATATGTCCTGTCAAAGAGGGAAACAGAAACAGGATATTATTTCATAAGTCCACCCCTTTGGTCCTGTACTAAATCAGATGTTTTGCTTGAATAGAGCTAAATTCCCAGATGAGACAATGATACATTTACTGAATAAACAGTTGCAATGTGCAGGTAACCGAGTTGTCCTCAAACGTTATCAGCAATACTAAGTCAAATGCAATTAATGCAAGGATGTGGATTTGTCAAATAAAGTCCCTATTTTCATTCCTCCTTCCAAGTAGGCATCATATTAAAATCTAATCGAGTTTGGAAAGAGGTACTTCCTATCAGTAGAATAATTGCAACTCATAAATAAATTCCTTCACCTTCTCAAAATAATTACTTTGAAAAATATACAATGCCACATGTAAATGATGATTAAGGATTGTTTTGAATTTCAAATAGCTATAAATCTGCAGCTTCATTTCATTATTGTGGAGCAGATTCTTTAATTAAAGCTTGAACACATGTACAATATCACTTAATTTTATTTGGCCTCCAACATAATCCCTTACATTAAATTGAAAGGGTTTAAATTCTACCTTTTTATCAGTCTAGATGACACTTCAAATATTTCACACCAAACGTTATAATGGAGTTCAAATACCATGGTTTAAAAATACTTCTATACAAAAAAAAATTAAAGGTTATCTGATACAAAAGGTGAGTATCTCTCATGTTTAAGGAAGTGATGGGATCAACATTAAAAGGCCAAAGTTAACCAAGGTTTTGTGATAGATGGCAAAAAAACATCTACATGGCCCTACCCTGATGCTGAGACAGCTAAAGGCACTATAAAGATGAGTTCCAGCAGCCAGAAGTCCCTGTTTCATTTAAACAGGTCACTCAACCCATTGAGTCAACACATGCTCTCAGAGCATTTACAACAATCCTACTTCCTTCACTTTACCTGTAACCCATTCTCTCTCACATGCCTATTTACACACCAATTCAACAACCCCCACCCCGAATCACAATTACAGAGGCCAAGTAACTTAACAACCAGTACCTCTTCAGGAGGTGGAAACAAACCACACATACAACATGCACATTCCGTAAAGAGACCACTAAGATCGATGCCAGGTCACCCAAGCTGTGAAACAGCTGCAAATCTTGGAGCGTCAAAGGATTGCCCAAACGTGTTGGGTGGTCCCAAAAGAATGCATGCCATATGCTATAGTCAACAGTGACATTGTGGGCCAAAGGGTCTGTTTCTGTGCTGTACAACTTGAAAGATAAATAGATTATGTCTACACAGCTGATCTAATAATAAGAATCAACTCCAATTTTCAGATTGATCCACCTCATTCTCAGTTCCCCATAGTCAAAAAAACTCTCAGCCTTGAATGTTCTAATATTCAGCATTGCACCTCTCCCAGAAAGAGGATGCAAAAGATTATTCTGAAAGAGATTTAATCTGAGACCATGCTCCAAGGATCTCCTTGGAAAAATATTCTCAGTTTCTATCAAACCTCAGCAGAATCTCAAACTAATTTTTAAATCAAGTGTTGTCTGGGAGCAGATCACCTAAAGATAGGGATCAAAGCCCAGTCCCTGAAGCAGTGAGGCTACAGCACTGTGCACTGTTTTGCCAATAAGATGTTTTCAGCATGTGGTGTCCACAAAGCCCTATAGAGAAGAAGCTTACTAACTTCGCACTTTGAGCCTTGCAATAAAGAATTTCTGATTTTGACTTCAATTTTCTTCTTGTACCTACATGCTAACTTCATATTCCTTCAACAAAAATACCCAGATCTCTTCTCGTGACAGAACTCACCCGTCTTACACAGGTATGCTTCTCTTCATTGTGTAAGGCATATAGCACAGAAGTAAGGAAGACATGTTGCAGTTACATAAAATAAGCTACACTGTGGTCATTACCCCACTACAGGAAGAATGTGAAGGCTTTGAAAAGAGCCCAAAAAATTTACCAAGATGTTGCCTGGACATGTATAACATGGAAGCAGAGGAGCTTTAGTTTAACTTGGACACCATGTGCTGCACTGTTATAGAGCTAATGAATCACAGAATCATACAGCAGAAAACTGGGCATCCATGCTGAACATTCTGGGCCAAACCCATCTGCTTTCATTTGGTCCATAAATTTCCAAAAACCTTCCAATCTACACATCTTCTGAAAGTCAATATTGTGCCCATTTCCACTTTTTTTCTAGCAGCTCATTTCAGATGAGACCTCCCTCTGAGTGAAAACATCACCTCTGATGTCCCTTTTGAATCTCTCCCCTCTCACCTCTGCCTTCAGGTTCTAGAATCCTCTGCCCTGGGAAAAAGATTGAGCCTTCACTTTATCCATGCCCCTCAATTTAATACTCCCCTAGGACATCATCCCTCAGCTTCCTGGTATCCAACCTCCCAATAACTCAACCCCTCAAATTGAACCTGTCTCATTAAGATATGGTAACAATATTTAGACCCTTCAAAATATGTAATGATATGATTTCGTGAAAAAGAATTATGAAAAATGAGACCTCTGACAGTACGTGGTTATATTTTGGGGGGGGGGTGGGGGCGAAGATTTGAATTTTGTAGATATTTAATGGATATAAAGTTTAAAGATTGTGTGAATGTATTTATGGAAAATAAAAAATAAAAAATATTTTTAAAAGTTGTCTGTCACAAGCCTCAATTGATTTTCAGGAAGAAAACCATTGTGAACAAAAATTGTTGTCCACTGTAATCTTTGAATCTACAAGCTCAAATACAATAGAAAGCATACTGGAAGGCAAAAATAATCTGAAGTGCAAGCATGCTCCATAGCAGTCATAAAATAATTTGGATTAAAATATGACATTGGAAAGGAGTATTACTGGTTAATAAGATGGACTTTTTCAACTTTTTTGATGGAGAAGAGGGAGGGAAAGATGGATGAATCATATCTTCCCCATCTCAAGATAGCTGGATGCCTTTTTTAAATCGAGTTTTGTCTGGGAGCAGACCAATTGTGAAGACAATTGCAGTGTATGAAGTGCCTGGCAGCACTGATAGAATGGCTTTGACAGTCAGTGAACACAGTCTCTCGGCCACTTGCTGTCAAAGCCGTCACCATTACTTTCATTCACAAAACTATTAGGTTTAAAAAAACAAAATTATTAAAAATTAAAATTCATTTGAACTTTAAAATTTAACAGTGTTCACTCAAATTAACATAAATTAAATTAAAAAAAATTCTCCCTGCATTCAATTTGTCCCACTCATATTAATGGGTGCCTCGAACTGCCTCACAAGACATTTACCACTCCCAGGTCAAATGATTGATGGAAGAACAAAGGAGTTGGGAAGAAATTAGACATGAAAATCTGCAAACATTAGGGTCAAATGAAATACACAAATGTGCTGGAGAAATTCTGGTAAGACAGCATCCATCAAATGTAAAAAGGTAACCAATGTTTTCCCCGATTGCCTCAGCTCCAATTTATCCCCTCCGTAATCCAAAGCACCTTTACGATATTTCCTCTGTTTATTTGCCATAAATTTAAGAAACCTTTCCTCTTTAGTTTTGATTTCAGAGGTTTTCGACCAGAAACACCTCTGTTTCTCTTCCCACTGTGCATTTCCAGCATTTTCTGCATTTACTTCATCATTCACCACTGCTTTCTGTATGGAATTCTTTCTGCATTGCAATCAAGATAACAATCCAATCGCTCCTTTTTGTCCCCACCTATCCCTTCCATCAGGATAAACTATGCAGGCAAGTATAATTCATTGAACAACTGCGATTAAAGGCTGTTAAATTTATTTTCAATGCATACTAAGCACTTTTTCCATTTATAGTGATACAGGTTACTTTGGCACTCAGCTAATTTGAAAGAAAATTCTGCACATGTAATAAATCACATTCAATTGCAGGGAATACAATCAGGTTGAATATGGCAGTAAGAAGCAAACAAATTACCTACATCATAAATCATTTTATTGCAACCCCTGCAAAAGAGCACAATAGATATTTTCAGTACCTCCTTTTCCTTCTTCCCATGGGGCTGAGGAGGACTTGATTCCATACATTTGAAGGTGATTGATGAGGCAACTGGGGGTCTCTTCCACAGATGGCCACAAGATGCCCAATAGCTCTGTCTGGTTAGCAGTTTAAGAGATCCACCTTTTCCCCACAACTTATATAGATGGCTTCTATGAGTTACTGAGGAGATATATGAAAGTCTGCAGATGCTGGATTGTAATAGAAACACAAAAATGCACGAGGAATTCAGCAGATCTCACAACATCCATCGTGGGTAAAGATAAATAACTAACATCTCATCCCAGTCTCCATCCAGTATCTCCGACGTAGAGGAGGGCACAATGGGAGTACCAAAAGCAGAAGATGACCCCTGTTGATTCACAAGTGTTGCTTCACTTGGAAGGACTCTGTGGGGCCCTGAATGGTGGTGAGGAAGGAGGTGTGAGGGCAAGTGCAGCATTTCTTGTGATCACAGGGGTTGGTGCCAAGGGGGCGATTGTTGGGAATGTAGGACTGGACGAGGGAGTTACTGAAAGAGTTCTCCCTGTGGAAGGTGGAAAGGGGAAGATGTGGCAGATGGTGGGATCACATCATAGGTGGTGGAAATGGAAAAGGATATGTAGATGTACAGGCTGGTGGGGTGATAAGTGAGAACAAGTGTAATCCTGCCCTTGTTGTGCATAGGAGCAGAAGTGCCTACACCATTTGATGATTTGATGGGTAATGAATGATATGTGGGTGAGGGCTGAGTTGATGGTAGTGGAGGGGAAGCCATGTTTTTTGAAGGAGGGCATTTCAGATGACCTCACATGGAAGGCCTCATTCTGGGAGCAGATGCCATGGAGATGGAGGAATTAAGAGAAAGGAATGGAATCCTTACAAGGAACATTGTGTAAAGGGCATGGTCAAAGTAGCTATGGGAGTTTGTGGGTTTGTCTCCCGAGATGCAGACAGTGAGAGATTGAGAAAGGGGAGAGTGTTGGTAGAGATAGACCCAGTGAATTAGAGGTTGGGGAGGAGTTTGGTAGCAAAGTGGATAAAGTCAACAAGCTCATTGTGGGAGCACCAATATCCTCATCAATGAAGCGAAGGAAGTGTTGAGGAGCCTTGCAGCATGGATTGCTCCACATCGCCATCAAAAAGGCAGACGTAGCTGGTGCCCATACAGGCACTCATGGCTAACCATTCTCTTCTTTGCGCACTCAGAACCCAGAGTCTCAGGAGTCAGTGGGGTGTTGTGCTTTTTTCCCACTTTCTCAGTGATTTTTTTCCATCATGCATTCTCTCCATGTGGCCAAACTCCAAACAGAGTGCCTGTTTCAGGAGCCCGGTTTTGGCCATGCAAATGACGTGGCCAGACCAACGTAGCAAATATGAAGGCAGCAAGATCCACAGAAAATCTGTGCAGCAACGTGAAGGTTCTCTTGCACAGAATTCCCAACCTCCAGCATACTTCAGTTAACGATAGCTTGCATTTGACCTGGGGGGTGGGGGGAGGGGTGGAGAGAACATGATATTGATTCATTTATCTTTATTATTATCTCGTTGTCCAGGCTGGAAGTACCCAAGATTTTGCAGTGTATAGAATGGGAGGGATCACTGCTATCCAGTAAACCATGAAACATGTGCAACATCCAAGGTCTTGATTTTCACATACTGTACCTTTTTCTTCAATTGACCAAAGGCTCTCCTGTTCATTGATAGTGAAATTCACCATCGGTTTGTATGCTGAGGGGTGGCTCCTGAGATATGGGTAACAGAATATTGTTATGAACTTTTATTGTGGGAGGACTGTTTGGTAGAGAACCTTCATCTTGAAGATGATACCGAACCGCTTGCAGACTCCAGTTAAAATTGCCTTGGGATTTGTTCTGTGAATGCATTCAAATGCAACATATTGTCTGCATACGGCATCTTAGATGTGAAGTTTTAGGTGACCTTGGTTCTGGAGAGTATTCAGCTTGAGTTCAAATATTACATGGCATGAAGTATTATGTTTTATGAAGTACAGATCCTTTGGTGATCAATGGATCCAATTTATTGTTTAACATCAACTTTTACATTCAACATTTTAACTTGGTCACTTTTTGAAAATACTGAGTAAAGGTAATTTGTCTCCAGACAAAAAACATTATGATAAAATCCTCCCATTTTAAACAGTACCTTGGGGTTCAGGAAGACCTTCTTCCACTTCAGTCCTGTGGACTCTGGAGGATGCTTATGAAATCCAAGGAAGGTCTGCAGACTATTGCACATGTGGCAGTAAATTGCTCGATGAGAACATAGCACATTACAGGCCTTTCAGCCACAATATTTTATTGACTGACAGAAACCTACTCAACAAACTGAATCTTTCCTACCTTATTCCCATAACCCTCTATTTTTCTTGTATCCATGTGCATGTCCAAGAATCTTTTAAATATCTCTATTGTACCAGCCTCCAACACCACCCCTGAAACACATTCCTAATGCCCATGTAAATTGTGTTAAAATGAATATTATTCCGAGATTACAATATTTATTTCAAGCATTACCTATTCATATACCAGTTTGAATAAAATAATACGAGAGTTTATTTGGAAAGGCAAGATGTCAAGAATTGGTTTAGAAAAATTAACATGGAAATTTGATCAAGGAGGACTAAGATTACCAAATTTTAAGAGATTTTTGTCCTCCTGTTATCAAAGGGGTGAAACAGCAGCTTGGGTTCAGATTGAAATGAATAAAATTGGTGATCAAATTTTATATAAATAGTGAGTTGTTCAAAGGATTCAAAATATTGAATGGAATCCATATTGAGAGAGGAATTAAATAGTGAGTTGTTCAAAGGATTCAAAATATTGAATGGAATCCATATTGAGAGAGGAATTAAAAATGATCAATTACCAACAATATTGTTAAAACAAAACCAACTTCTTCCTTCTACTTTGAATACTTCTATTTCATAATTGGTATAGTAAAGATATACTAAGGATAAAAGATTGCTTTTTTAGGATTAAAAAAACAAAACTTTTGACCAATTAAAAGATAAATACAATATACATAACAATACAATTTTTACATATTATCAATAAAAATCATGTTTAAAAAAGAAATTGGGAACAGATTTGAGACTTCCAAAATGAAGTCAATTTGAAGACATAACAGATACATTTATGGTCAAGAAATTTATTACTAATATGTATATAAAATTACAAGAAACCATAAAAAAAGATTTATATAAATCAAAAATACGATGGTAGAAAAATTTAAATATACAAATTCAAGAGGAAATATGGTCAAAATTGTGTCAAGAAAGTGTTACAAATACAGTTAATACTAGATACCAAATGGTTCAATATAATTTTCTCCATCAATTATATTATACTCAACATAAATTAAATGGACTAATTATTCCAATAAGTATTTTCAATGTACAAAAGAAATAAGGACTTTTTTTTCACATTCAGTGTGGTCTTGTGAAAAAGTGGAAAGGTTTTGGAATGATTTGAGTCTATTATAAGGACAAATTATGAAGATAAAGATACAAAAGGATCCAAGAATTTTTTTAACTTGTGGATATATATGAAAAGGATATACAATTGAAATTGGAGGAATGTCAAGAAAAATGTTTAAATATAGCAATAGCGCATGCAAAAAAATATATAGCGATAACATGGAAAGTTGATGAGTATTATTAAGTAGATGGCTCAGTGAAATGCAAAACTGTATACCTTTAGAAAATAATTGCACAGTTTAAGAAATTGAGCTGATAATTTTAGTGTTTGTAAACCATATATGGATTTTATGAATAAGTTTCCATCCACCTCTTCTACCTATCCATCCCTCTCAAATAGAAATTAATAATAATTAAAGAACGTATATATGATAATGCTATTGTATATGTAGTAGTAGGTGTTTCTTTTTTTCTTATTTTGGGACATAGGGGGTTGGGGAGAAAATTTAAAAGTTATTTTTGTATCACTACGTATGATCACACAATCAGTATTGTATTCATTTAATTTTTCTTTTTGTCTATATTGATACAAATGATAAATAAAATTTAAAAAAAACAATTATCCAATAAAAAGGGGTGTTTAAGCATGCCTTCATTCATTAGTCCCTATCTTGATCTGCAGCAATTCAACATGATTAACCCAACTATATTATTTAAACCTTTTCGAGTAAGTTAACTATATCTTTAAGCCAGTATGATTCAAATAAGGTTGCCATATTTTAACAAAAATGTCATATTTCTTTCTAAGATTATGTTATCTTTTCCGGTGGGCACAACTTTGCATTTCCATATTCCAGTAAGTAATAAGTTGGGGGGAAAAAAATTGGACTTCCAAGTAACAGCAATACATTTCCTGGCTACCGCTAGTGCAATCCTCATGAACTGTATTTGATGGTTTTGTGCCAATAACCATAAAATGGCTCAATAAATACTGTTCTGGTTCCAATGGAAAATCCACTTCTATAATTTTTGTCAAAATTTCTGGCAAGTCATATCCAAAGGATCTTACATTTAGGTTGAATATATAATGTTCCAATCTCTACACAACAACTAAAACATGAGTCCGGAATTTCAGATTATAAACCGTGCAAGATATAATTGATGCATAAAATTGTATTGCACCCATATATATCTGACGTTAATAACTGATGTCATGTTATCAGAGCACAATTTAGACCAATATTATTCTTGAATTCTTTTCCCCAAGGAATATAGATAGATAGGGTTATAAAGAGAGCCTTTGGCATATTGGCCTTCATAATTCAAAGTATTGAATACAGGAGTTGGGATGTTATGTTAAAGTTGTATAAGACATTGGTGAGGCCAAATTTGGAGTGTTGTGTGCAGTTTTGGTCACCCAACTACAGGAAAGATACCAATAAGATATTGTTACAGAATTCTGCGTTGTGTTTTGGCCTGTGTTGTGTGGTTTTATGTTTAAAAAGTGACAGTTTTCCTTAGAGAGCCAAGGTGAAGGTGGACTGCTGAGAGAGTGGGAGACGGACTGAACATGTGCAGAAAATTATCTAAAAATTTCTGGGCTTGGACGATAAACCACCACTGGGGGTGCTGTGGAGTGGAAGAAGGCCCAGAGCATGAGTCATGGTCTGTAGGACAGTTTAGAATGTTGGGATTTCAAAAAGGATGAACAGTCCGAAGGCAGCCAGAAGGATCCGGACCAAGCCAGTTGTTCCTCTCTCTCCAAGCAACACAAGACAACTTTGAATTTTGTGCTCTCTCTCAAAGATCTTTTGGCTTCAGTTTACCAAACAAACTGAATTTTGTTTATGATCTTTGCTTCAGTTGAGATTGAAGTTTTGTTAGTCTTGTGTGTTTTGTGTCTAAGTTTTTCTGTGGGCTGGTTGGAAATATAACTTAGACTTTAATTACATGTTATATTTAGGCTGGGGAATTTATTAGTTTTACACTGTTATAGAAATTTGCATAGTAACCTGAGGGCGATGTTATAAAAGGGGGGATTTTGAATTAAATTGTATTTTTGTTAATAAAGTAATTGTTCATCTTTGCCCCTGTGTGATATGCCTTCTTTGTGGTTGCTGGTTTGATCTTGTAACAATATAAAGAGTGCCAAGAAGATTTACTAGGATGTTGCCCAGACTTCAGGAACTGAGTCACAGGGAAAGGTTAAACAGGTTAGGACTTTATTCCCTGGAGCACAGATGAATGAGGGGAGATTTTATGGAGGTATTTAAAATTTTGAGGGGGGGTAGACAGAATAAATGTAGATAGACTTTTTCCAAACCAGAGGATATGGGTTAAGATTGAAAAGGGAAAAGTTTAGGGGGAACTTCTTTACACAGAGTGGTGGGAGTGTGGAACGAACTGCCATCTTAAAATTGAGACCACAGTCACTACTTAACATTTAATAATGATTTTAACAGGTACATGGATGTGAGAGGTATGGAAGGCTATGGACTGGGTACAGATCAGTGGGACAAGGCAAAAACAAAATGGTTTAGCACAGACTAGAAGGGTCCTGTTTCTATTGTCCATAGATATGCTAAAGCTCAGAGTTGTGATCACTTTCGCCAAAATGCATCCTTACCAAGACGTCTGTCACTTGACCAGGTTCATTACCCAGGACTAGATCCAGCATGGCCTCTCCTCTAGTCAGCTTGTGTCAAGAATCTTTCTTGGACACACTTGACAAACCCTACCCCATCTATCCCTCTTGCAATAAGATGTCTGTCAATATTTGCAAAGTTGAAGTCTCCCATAATAACGACCCTGTTATTTCTGCACCATTTCAAAATCTGCTAATATCATCCAAAATGATACATATGTCATCGAGAGGGAACAGCCATGGGAGTACCATCCACCCACTGCTGTTCCCTTACCTCTCCTGATGGTCTCCCAGCTACCTGGAAGATGAATGGGGTTATTTTTGGATAAAATTACGTGGTTTAACTGTATATTAATATATCTACAGCAATGTACCTCACTTTCTTCAGTAATAAACTATGCACAAACATTAAAACAATGATTTCTGTAATTGGTTTTGGTCACATGCACAAGTTTTATTTTTTAATGATCTGATCTATGATCAAAGATGGTTAATGAAAATTCCCAGTAAAAACTTAAGCCCCTTTTAGTTGGAGAAATGTCTTAATTTTAATATCTGTGTTCACATTTTCTTAAGGGACATGAAAACCCCATGCCAGCACCTGGACAGAATAATCATCAACATTCTGCAAGCATTTTAATTTAATTATTTTTCTCCAAAATATAATTTCCTTGGAAAGAATAACTAGTCAGTAGCACTTGCATTTTTTACAAAAAAATCTCACTGTTTTCTGTGTATCTGAATTAACTAACATTTCCTGCTGCCAGATGGCACCATAATATTTGCTTAGCTTCTGATGCATAGGGCACATTGAAGGAAGGAAACAGGCATGTACAGATACTATTTTTTGTCATGTAATAAAGCATAAATGCAAAATTACAACAAATTGCCTCCATGGGTGAATGGGGACTCTGTTTAAGGGGCAGAGGGGTTAATCTGCCTGAAATTTTACACAGTCCCCAAACTGTGCCCGGGGCATCTTGATTCTCACCTCCAGAAACCGGCTGTCAGCACAGGCACCGGGCGCAGAAGGGCCGTCCCTGACCATCTCGATCCCGCTCCATCCGAGGCCGAGGCTCACATCAATCCCAAGGGTCGGGCAGCTTTACTGTCGGTGGGGGGGGGCCTGTTGCTGAGGGAATAATGCTGGGTGACGACACACAGACCCTCTGACATCATCAAGCAGAGATGGGGAAGTTCACAGCACATGCTGTCACATGACAGCCAGCCCCGGAGTATACACGCTGTCATCAGAGCCTGATCATTGAGGCTAAGCGCCACTGCCCCAGCAACAAACGGTTCCCTGGATAGGCCACAGCCCTCGTCTGGACACTGGGTTGGAGATGACATGCACAGTGCCCCGGGTGTGAAGGTGCTCAGGACCGGGACATAGTGGACCAGGGCCACCATTATTGTTAATTTGTTTATTTTTTTGCTTTCTCTGTCCAATTTATTTTTCTTCTTGCCTTGCCTGAATTTTCCCCACTGTTTTGTTTGAAATTGGGAGGGCAGCTGCCCACCCGCCAACCCGGGTCATACGCCTATAATTTCCTCAACATGTACGTAGAAATCAGCACAGGGTATTCAACAACTGAGGCTAGGATAACATTGGTTATTAAGTATAATTGCCCAAGGTTGAATGTTTTGGATTAGAAAACCAGAGAAATAGCAAGGCTCAGAAGCAGTCAGTATGCCTGCTCAAGTCCTGAATCTCAGCAATGAAGATTTTCAAGCACAGGGACATGGGCTGTGAGCTGGGAAAGGGTTGAAATCAGACTGCATTTGGATTTTTTGATATACAAGTTGCCTCAACATCATGCGTTCTAACTCCACAATAGTATTGTTCACATTGTAAAAGTGGAGCTCAGAGGTTCTGTGATGGTGAACATCCTCAGTGAAGGAGTTGAGTCAGATTGTGACAACTGCAGTGGGACCTCCTTCCTTTCCATCACACGGAATGTATTCCCCAAATACCTCCCCAAATCCCTGTGTCTGAAGAGCTGTCAACAGTTGATTTCATCCATCTCCAGGCACAGTGGATAACTTCAATAAAAATGCATGAAGCAGCAATACATGATATTTGTTTTAACTTCCTGAAAACCCGAGGCTCCATCAAACTGAAAGGAAACCCACCTGAAAATTGGCTGGAGAACATTAATGTAAAACACAAAACTCAGCAAAATATAGTGATGAAGTAGTTAATCCATTCATGCATGAAATATCAAACGATTACATTTAAATATTGGGAATGAATGTCATTTTAACTGAAGGGCTTTCTGACCTGAACGTGGACTCCTTTCAACAATAGCTCACTTAAAATTCTCATCCATAACTTCCTCTTACAACTGGTTCCAAATATTCACCATTCTCTCTGTGGAAAAATGTACCCCTTAGATCTGCTTTAAGTTTATCCCCTCCCACCTTAAAGCATTGGCTTCTTGTCATCAAGAATATCAAGTTCCTTGGAGTGGACTTGGCAGAGAATCTCACCAGGTCCCTTAACACCAGCTCCATAGCCAAGAAAGCCCAGCAGCACGTCTACTTCCTGTGAAGGCTGAGGAAAGTCCATCTCCCAGCCCTCATCCTCACTACATTCTACAGAGTATGTATCGAGCATCCTGTGCAATTGCATCACTGCCTGGCTTGGTAGCTGTACCTTCTCAGACAGAAAGCCACTGCAGAGGATAGTGAAGTCAGCAGAAAAGATCACTAAGGGCTTTCTTCCTACCATGAAGGACATTTACAACACTCGATACAGGCGAAAGGCAATAATCGTTGTGAAGGACACCTCAAGTAAACTGTTCACCCTGTTGCCATCTAGTAGGAGATACTGCAGCACTAGGGTCTATGCATTCAGATTGGGCAACAGTTTTTTTCCCCCAGGCTATCAGACTTCTGAATTCCCAGAAAATATGTGCAGAGGCCTTGGTACCTAATACATCTTAATATTTTAATGTGTTAAACTTCTATTCTAACTTATTTATGTAAATATGCTCCATGGTCCTGGAGAAACACCATCTCATCTTTACTGTGCGAGCATGGTATGAACAATAAAGGTGACTTGACTTCTGAGTCCCTGCCCTTGGAAAATGATTCTGACCATCCATCCTACTTATGACCCTAACTTTGCAGTTTTAAAAAAACACAAAAATGTTAAATATTTACTCTGCTGGACAATAATGAAAAGACAGGAATTTTTACATGGTTAAAGAAAGCTCCAAATCAATATATTCCCATCAAAGAACCAACAAGAAGGTACAATGGCAACTTACACATACTCCGGTAGTTTTAAAGTTCTCTGAAGACAGTTTTCAGATTCCAAAGTCCAAACATAATTGAGAGCTTCAGAGGTCGATTGTAAATTCCACACGTGTAATAATTATGATGCAAATTTGTCATTGTAGTGACTGACTCTCTGCTATGACATGTTCAGATCTCCTCCCCACCCCGATCGCTCTCTCGCACATAGACACTGCAATCCTCTACCTCCTCACACAGACAGAAACTCTACTCTTACTTCAAGACACACTCATTAGTTTCACACTCCAAAAATTCCCTAGTCAGTAAATGGAAAGGAATGTGTTAAAATGATAGGTGTTTCCAGAAAACCTGACAGGCATTTTATTGGTCATTTGCATTTTTATTCCCCACAATAGATGCGATACAAAATGCAAATGAGATATTATATAGTTTTGCTGAAAATTAAAGCAGCTTGAATATCACACATTCTCATTAATGTTTAAAGAAATTAATAGATTTGTCAAAATATAGTATTAAACAAAACACAGTCCACCATGAAACAATCTTTGATGAAAATGCTTTTAAGATTTCCCAGTATCACAGCTGGGCAAGGACCAATCTTCTGAGCTTCATTCAAGTAATGAAACCAGATTACGTACTCATTGCATATTCAGAATTTGCAGTCGGCTTCACGGTCACTGTAGATTCACAAGCTGTATTTATGCTTTGCTGGGGAAATAAGGTGAAATTGCCAAAAAAATTTCAAGAATTCCAACCTCACACAACACTGTTGTCTTTAACAGGCAACAGAGCCTTCTTTCTCTCTCTCTCCATTTCAAAATTCAATGCTTTCAAACCATATCAATCCATCTCACCCCTAATTTGAGCTACATTTACTCTTAAGTTTACACCAGAGCTACAATCATCTTGGTTTACCAAAAATAATTACTTAATAATACAAGATACTCAAGGTCAAATACTCCTCACTAATGTCAATAAGGCAAATCTACTGGTAAGTAAAATGAGGCCAGCAGTTCTAGGTAGTCCGTTTCTACCAAAAGTAATACCAGTCAGCTCTGCTTCAAAGCTTGGATAAATGAGGCAGGAAGCAAGACTTTTTTTTTTAAAGTTAACTTGCATTTTTTTGCTAACATGGGATCTTGGCTCATTCAAAAGACTGAGTAAATCCAGATGATGTGAATAGTTGTGAGCTGCCTCCTTGCGAAGTATCACAGGAAAAAACAACCCTCTACTTTAATCACTATCAATATACAAATTCAAAATTATACATTTCATAGTTTATTAATAGTTAAAATACTCAACAATCAAATTACATACCCTTGTGGAAATGTAAATAATGGCGCACAGTTGACTGGATTTTACTTCCAAAATCACCTGGAAATGTTTCCTAACTAATGCAAGATCATCCTGCTTGAAGTCTGTAGCTGCTTTTATACTATGTTGTTAAGCAAGATCCTAAACCAAACTTCTCGTTGAATATGTCACTGTGCCCTTTTGAGAAAGTTATTTTCTGTAGCTTCGGCCAGATTATGCCATTTCAAAGTACTGTAGAGAACTTCAGAGGATGCACAAAATGTCCTTACAACCTTAGGTTCACAGGAGAGCATTTGGCAGATTTCCTGCAGTGCTCTCCCATGGAGCACAAATTGGAAGAAGTAGAATTTGTCTACTAACTTCCTACATGTACTCGTTGCAAACAATTCAAAGAGGGAGCAGCTTTAGTCAAATGGGAAACAATTGCTGATCAAAGGTAGACTCCTGAAACTAAAAATCTGACAGGAAGCAGGATGACAGGACCGATTGTTACCATGGCTTTGAGGTTGAAGCTTGAAACTCTAATTACAAATCCAGTAGATTCTGATATAAAGAGATACCAATGCAAGCCATAGGAGAGCAGTTCAGAAGGTCAGCCACGTTACCGTATATTTCAGTGTAGAAGTCGAGCCGTGAAACGCTAAAAAAAATTCTCAAAAGGGGTGGGGGTCGATTTATACAGCAGATATACTTTGGTCCTTAAATTCACAAAAAAAACCACTGATATCAATTCAGTGTATTAAGTCAATGCTGGAAGCACCTCCCCACTGCTGGTGCCGCTGCTCCCCGACACCTCCCCAACGTTGGGTGCCACCATAACCATTCTTACCTGGAACCCTGACGCTGCTGTCACCGCTCCTGCCTGGTAGGCTGAGGTTCCTGCTCCTGCTGGGGGCACAATGTCAGCGCTCCAGCTCCATGGGCTGCTGCTGCCCAGTAGGTAGATTCTTTTCTTAATTTACAGCTTTGTTACTTGCAATTGGGATGTTTAAATTTTTTTTGGGATTGTTTCTTGGAGGCCCAGATAGCCCAAAAAAATTGGGGCTGACTTATACACCAAATATACCATAAAACACTTAAAATTAGGCTGAAAAATGGGGGTCAACATGTACGTCGAAATATACGTCAATCTTGTCACGTCGGTATTTCACACATAGCACCTCTGTTCCTATAGATTCCCGTTTCTATGCTGCAGAATTTGTGACTTTTGTGGAAAACAATGGTTCTCTTAACTGGAACAGAGCTAAGAACTTTTAATTTATTTCAACCAGAGGCATAGTTCATTGAAGTGACAACCAATTTAACAAAAATTGTTTACACAGATCAACACTACGCTCTGAAATCGAAGCAAATAAAATCACATGATCCAATTCCATAAATAAGCAAACAAAACTCAAAACTGTCCGAAAAAAATCATCCCAGATGTCAATAATTCAGAATCTCTCCTTTTTAAATATTTTTAGAGTTTAGCATGTAAGCATACATAGTAAATAATGATTACATAATGGAAAAATAATGAGTAATTAAGAAAATATGCAGATATCAATAGTTGCATATAATAACTCAATCTAGTAATAAGCATAATGTATGCAACCATGTCAGACCCATTTAATGGAAATTTTTAATATGAAGATAAAAAAGAAAAAATGGAAAAACACTAAAAACACATCTGCCCTCCCTCTAATCAAGGTTACCTTATATGTTTGTAATGAAGAAAACCAATAATGATGTGGAATCACTGGCATCCCCCCCCCCCCCACCCCCCCCGAGAACAGTCAAAGAATCACCAGAACACAAGATAACCTTTTACTGTCATTGCACAAGTACAACAAAATTGAGCCCACATCCTAACGGTGCACACGTACATCAAACAAATAAGATAACAAAACAATAACACCATAAAACAATACTCTATTCAATGTTTGGTGCTGTTCAGTTCATTTATAGCTTTGAGGTAAAAACTGTTTTGAAGTCGGTTTGTCCACGATTTAATGAATCTGAAACGTCTACAGGAGGGCAGCAGGTCAGATGATGACCAAGGTGTTAAGGGTCTTTTAGGATGTTGGTTGCACAACTAAGGCAGTGAGATCTGTATAAATCCTCCAAAGAGGGCAGTGCGCAGCCGATAATCTTTTGGGTCGTACTGATGACCCTCTGAAGGTCTCTCTTGTCTGTTGCCAAGCAGCTGGCAAACCACGCATGCAATAGGCTGGCACACACTCGACGGAGCAACGATAGAAGGACATCAGCAGTTTGATTTTCCTGAGAATCCTCAGGACATTGAGTCATTGTGCCTTTTTAACTACTGTGATGGTATTAGTAGTCCAGCCTATCACTATCAGCAAAATGCGCACCCAGAAACCTGGAAACAGTGACCCTTTCCACAGTCCCTGTTGATGTATAATGGGTCTGGAACTGCACTGTTCCTCCTGAAAACTATTACAAGTTATTTTGTTTTTGAGGAGTTCAAGACAAGATTGTTCTCTGAGCACCACATTGTTAGTCTTTGGACTTCATCCCTGTAGGCTGTCTCATCTCCTATTGAAACAAGTCCAACCTCAGTTGTGTCATCTGTAAACGAATGATTGATGTTGATAGAATACGTGGAGGCAAAATCATAGGTATAGAGGATGAGGGTCAATACACACCCTTGTGGGGAGCCAGTACTAAATGCAAGGGGAGATGAGAAGTGAGTGCCAATTTTAACAGTCTGAAAGCAGTTTGTTAGAAAGTCCTTAATCCTGAGACAAATAGATTGATAATAATTCAGCAAGTTTTGTATCCAGTCTGACCAGGATGACAGAGTTAAAGGTAGAGCTGAGGTCGAAAAAAAGCATCCTCACACAGCTCCCCTGGTGTTCAAGGTGGGTCAGTGCAGTGTGAAGAGCAGTGGTGATGTCATCCACTGTAGACTTATTTGCCCTCTTGGCAAATTGATATGGATCAAAAGTGGGTGGGAAACTGGTAATAGTGTAAATATTGATTCTTCCAATTTAAAAAAAAATCTAAGAATGGGCCCCATAATTCCATAAATTGAAATTTTCTATCTTTAATATTATATCTAATTTTCTCTAAATTTAAAATGGACATTACATTATATAGCCACTGCATATGATTAGGGGATAAATCTCCTTTCCATTTCAATATAATAGGTAATCTGGCTATCAATGTAGAAAAAGCGAAGAGGTTTTTCTTGAGATGCTGATAAAGGTTCATCTGAGTTGCAAGAGAAAAAAAAACAGAGCAATTAACAGACAGTTAATCTTGAACATTTTTGATAGAGCTTGAAACATCTCTCTCCAAAATCTCTCTAAATGTGGGCATTCACAAAACATACAAATCAGAAAGGCTTCAAAATGTTTTACATTTCTCACAAAAAAAGGATCAATTTCTGCAATAGAAACAAGATCATACAAGTTCTGTGCACCACCTTAGACTGTAATAAGCAACATATTGCACAAAATGAGGAATCATTAATGAAGCTGAGAGTGGAGTACCAATCTTCACCTGAAAAGGTTACATGCAAGTCTCTTTCCCAATCTCTTTTGATCCCAGCCATTGGGACTGAATTTAAGTCCTGTTCTTTGGCTTGGCTGGACGAAGATTTATGGAGGGGTAATGTCCACGTCAGCTGCAGGCTCGTTTGTGGCTGACAAGTCCGATGCGGGACAGGCAGACATGGTTACAGCGGTTGCAAGGGAAAATTGGTTGGTTGGGGTTGGGTGTTGGGTTTTTCCTCCTTTGTCTTTTGTCAGTGAGGTGGGCTCTGCGGTCCCAGTAAATTACTATAAATACATGCTAGTAATCCACCATTAAAATAAAATTGTATATTAAAAAAAGGAGAAAAAAATCTTTGTATTAGAAATTTGCAGAAAATACATGTTTGGACTGAACAATGTGACTAATTTGTAAATATTTTAAAAAGTACCTATTGCAAAGATTAAATTGGATTGATAATTATTTAAAAGAGGCAACATTATTTTGAATGAAAAGATTCTTAAAACTTTGAATACCTTTCATTGAAGCCTACATCCATCAAAGACTGTTGGAGTAGATAGCTATGTTGCAAAGTATTCTCTGCTGAGCAACTATAGACATGGTGTACACATTGTGGAATCACTATACATGTTTTCAAGTCAATGTCTATGCTAATGGAGTCTAGTGCAAAACTAACACCTCCAAGCTTGCATGCTGGGCTTATCTACATCACTGCTTCTGTCACATGGACAGGAAATGACAGAAGCACTGATGTCATCAGCCCAGATAAAAACCTGTGTACGATGCAGATCAATTTTCTGCATTTTTCACAGCACATTTTGGGAGCCAGTTCACTGTTGGTAAGTCCACAGTTATTGAAAATTAGACTACCCAGTGAAAAACTGTTAATTCCAAAGAATTTCCTCAATTGAGTCCAAATTCTCAATCTATTTCTCAGATTATTTATTAATTTGGAAAAGAAAAATGGCAAAAAGGATCCTAAAATTGCCAACATAGAGGTTTTTTTTTAGTAAGCTACAATTCCATTTCTACCCAGAAAGGGCAATTCACTGTTTTATCCAAATGTAATAATCAAAGTAAATTACGTATATTAATCACCCAATTGCCTAATCTAAGCTATGGGAGTGATAATTCTCCATTTAGTGTAGTCTTTGTTTATATGTTTTTTTTAAAAACCTTTACCAAATATACATAGAAATAACTAAATCTAACAAGCTGAATAAACAGTCTGAATAATCAGAAATTTTCAGCACTTCCCACCCCCCCCCCCCCATAGAATCCTGACAAATCACATGACTCTGTCCATTACTTTGATCATCTACTAATTGAAATCCAATCCACGTTTTGATGAGAGGGTTTGCATTTCCAGTGCATCTCCATCCTCCTCAACTCACCATAATTGAAAACTCCTCCATCTGTATTCTGATCTGCAACATCCCGTTCAACCATCATGAAGCACGCCACCCCCACCTCTTTAATCCAAAAATCCTCATCCTTGATCTCAGATCTCAATGTGCTTGGCCCTCAATACCTGCATTATGTTCTAGCTGTACACATCTCTATGATATTTATATTGCTCGATAATTTTTCTCAGGGTAAAGCCAAATGAATTTCTTCAAGCAATTGACAACATTAGTCCCTAACTTAAAGGAATTACAAATGAAACAAGGTGACATGGATGGGACATGTTACTTGCTACCATGGCAGGGACATGGGAGGATCTCTTCAGATTGTGTGCTGAATATGTTAACACAGTCGAGAATTAAGCATCCCGAAGAGGGAAGGTGGCAATGTGAAAGGGGAAGGAACAATCATTGGAATTATAATTATTCCCTCAAGCCTTCAGCAACTTTGAACCTCCCCCTCCACTTAAATGTCACATCCTAAGGCTATACTCAGACCTGTATTTCAAATAGGGCACCAATTAATTTAAAAAAAAATCCTCCTCTTCCTCACAAGAACAGGGGATCTGAAAATCCTCAGGTCAATTTGTTGGCATGAGTAGCAGTCAGTAATAGTAATGGTCATGCTTGAAACTATTTAAAATAATTGGTCATTTAAATTACACAAATTTCCCCAAATGACTTTCGCTTTATTTCCCAACTCCAACACACTAAACACCTGCCCTTCTTGTCAACCACACCCATTTCTCACAGAACATAGAATGGTACATGCTCTTCTAGATAAACCTACTCCACATCAATCAACCCTTTCCAACCTCACTGACTATAACCCTCCATTTGTTTTTACGTCCACAAAGTTTTTAAAATATCCCAATTGAATCAATCTCTGCCATCACCAGTCGCAGCACATTCTAGGCATCTACTAATCTGTGTTTTAAAAAAAAACTTTCTGATCTCTCCCCTAAAATTTCCTCCATTCATCGTACACATACATCCTCTGGTGTGGGCCATTGCTACTCTGAGAGCAAGATGCTGTCTGTCCACCCCATCCATGTCTATCATAATCTTCTACACCTCCATTTAGTTGCCTCTCATCATCAATCACCCCAAAGAGAAAATCCTGGCTCACTCAGCCTTTCTGAAAAGTCATGTTCTCCAATCCTGACAATATCCTGCTCAACTTCCTCTGCACCCTCTCTAAAGTTTCCACATCCTTCTTGTACTGAGGCGATCAGAACTGAACACATTGCTCCCCAATCTCACCATGCATACCCCTTCATACCAAGCCCACCAAAATAAAAGTGAAGAGTCCTTTAAAAAATATTCCAAGTATTACATACCTTCATTCTCACATTTGTTCTCACACTGCTGTAAGATCCAATGCCAATGTTTCAAAGCACTGAATACCCAACCTTCTTACCTCCCCAGTGATTGCTCGTACCCTCCCTCACCCACCAGATCCAGTACATCACCACTCCCACAGTGATTGCACGGACCATCCCTCACCCACCAGATCCAGTACATCACCACTCCCACAGTGATTGCACGGACCATCCCTCACCCACCAGATCCAGTACATCACCACTCCCACAGTGATTGCACGGACCATCCCTCACCCACCAGATCCAGTACATCACCACTCCCACAGTGATTGCACGGACCATCCCTCACCCACCAGATCCAGTACATCACCACTCCCACAGTGATTGCACGGACCATCCCTCACCCAGCAGACCCACCCAAACCAAATTTATTCAGGTCTCCACCTCACAACTAATTTATTTTTCATTCTTCCACATCAATCCTCTATTTTCACAAACACCATCCAACAATTCAGCCCTCATTCTACCCTTAAATTATCCCAGTTATGCTTCATTCCCAAACCAACCAGGATTATATTCTATTGTACAAATGAACATAAACTTCCCCTTCTGAAATCGCCTGCACAAACTCAAGTCAAGTTTATTGTCATCTGATTGTACGGGTACAAACTGACAAAACAGGGATCTCCACTACTCAGTGCAAAACATGTGGGGACACAACCAGATGTAACACACAAACAGTACCGATGCAGGATAAGTATGTCATCTCTACAAATACATGAATAAATAAATAATGTTTTCTATATACAAGAGCCTCAGATGGTTAGTGTGAGCAGTTCCTTTGTTTATTCAGCCTTCCGACTGCCTGTAGGAAGAAGCTATTTCTCAGCCTGATTGTACTGGCTCTAATACACCAGTATCTCTTTCCTGATAGGAGCATCTTAAAATTGCTGTGTGCAGGGTGGAAGGGATCCTTAATGATTTTACATGCTTTTTCAGAATAATCCCGGTAGATCACATTGATGGTGAGGGTTAAACAAGGAAGACTCCTGGGATCCTCTCTGCCACTCTTGTGGTCCTGTGGATTGGCCTCCAATCCATATTTCTGCAACAACTGTACCACTCTATGATCCAGCCAGCCAGGACGCTCTCGATAAAGGTTGACATAATGGTGGCTGGTAGCTTTGCCCACTCAGTCTTCTCAAGAAGTGTCCTTCCTGACAAGTGAGGAGATGTGTGCCCACAATAGATCACTAGCTCAGTGAACTCCAAGGAACCTGATGCTCTCCATTCTCTCTACTACAGAGTCGTTGACGTATAATGGAGGGTGGTGGTTCCTGGCGCTTCTCAAGTCCACAATCATCTCTTTTTCTTGACCACGCTGAGACTCAGTTTGTTACTCTCACTCCACTTCACAAGATTTTCCACCTCTTCTCTTCTCATTGTTGCTAACGAGGCCCAACTACTGTTGTCTCATCTGCAAACTTGATGATTCTGTTGGAGCTGGATCTGGCGATACGGTCGTGCGTCAGTAGCATGAACAGGAGCGGTTTGTCTGCACACTACCCAAAATCTGTAGCATCTTCCCGAACTATTTTCTATCACAATGTTCTGGGAAAGAAAATTAATGATAAAATTAACCAAATTGATCAAGTACTTGGACAAATGACAAGGTTATAGATTTCTAATTTCTGCCCATGTTCAATAAATTGAGCCCAAATCCATCACTCTTGTTAAGATTTTTTAAAAAGACACCAGGATTGCCATTGATGGTTCCACTTCATTTTTCTGGGCTCTGATGTGGCTGATAATGCAAATGTGGGTCCTGAAGAGTCTTCCACAGATGGGGCTGGCGGTAGCTGTTGAAGAACTTGGAGCACACTCTCCATCACTGATGTGAGAATTCCTTGCACCTCCTGACATGTGCTCTCAATATCATGCCAAATGCTTCTTCTCCACTTGGAGAGATCAGTGGTGATGTTTCACTTCGAGACAGTTTTGAGCATATTGCTTTCTTGTTTGCCTGGTATTGTCCTCACATGACAAAGCTGGGAAGAATGTCCCTACTTTGGAATTTTGATGTCAGGCAAGCAAGCAAGCAACGTTGCCTATTCAGTGCAGTCAACAGAGTAACATGAACCTTAGTGCTGGAGGTGTTGATCTGGGAAATGGCAGAATTTGGTTCATATAGAGAACCACAGAACATGACAGGCCCTTCAGCCCTTATAGTCTGTGCTAATCCATTTTACTGCTGAATCCCACTGACCTGCACTCAGTCCATAGTCCTCCATACCTCTCTCATCCAAGTACATGACTAAATTCTTGCATGTTAAAATTGAGTGAATTCATAGCAGCTTGCAGTGATAGCATTGGTGGAAACATAGCAGTGTGCTGAGATCCCTCCAGTAGTTTTGGAAGTAAATTGGCCTCAACAATATTCTGCGTGTTGCCCAACAATAACAACATGTAGCATTGCAGGGAAAACCAATTGTAATATACTTTAATTAGTAGGTATTATTTAAAGTTTCACCATAGAAAGTATCCTGTCCTGATGCATCATAGTCTCGTACTGAAATTGCTCTGCCCAAAATCAAACCCATAGTGTTGTGAAAGCAGTTCAGACCACCATGCAAATAAATCTCACCTTTGCCGGCTCCATCGATGCCTCCTACTGTCTCAGGAAAGTAGCCAAGATAAAGTATCCATCCCACCTGGTCAAACATTCATCTTCCCCCTCCACCCCTGGAAGGCAGAAGATACACAAGCTTCACGATTCAAGATGGTTTCTTTCCTGTTATCAGGCTCTTAAATTGACCATTTCATGATGCTCTGTACTCCATCTTTTTATCACTACACCCTGCACTTTTCAACACTTATGCTTTTTAATACAAAAATCCAACAGTATTACCATAAAGAAGACCCGGCATTAACACACTGTTCAAACTGAGCACAAACCCACAGATCAGCTTGCTCACAGCACAAGGAGACTAAATACACCTGGGAGCAGCTGGGAGCAGGGTGGTGGGATCAGTATGGGAGCTGGTGGCGAGTTGTCGGGAGACTTTCGAGGCGGCCCGCTGTCGGTCTCCCGCCAGGAGAGAGTGGGACAGCAGTATTATTCTAAAAAAGAATTTTTCTTTTGTCCTTCTCTTTGGCTTGGCTTCGCGGACGAAGATTTATGGAGGGGGTAAAAAGTCCACGTCAGCTGCAGGCTCGTTTGTGGCTGACAAGTCCGATGCGGGACAGGCAGACACGGTTGCAGCGGTTGCAGGGGAAAATTGGTTGGTTGGGGTTGGGTGTTGGGTTTTTCCTCCTTTGCCTTTTGTCAGTGAGGTGGGCTCTGCGGTCTTCTTCAAAGGAGGTTGCTGCCCGCCAAACTGTGAGGCGCCAAGATGCACGGTTTGAGGCGTTATCAGCCCACTGGCGGTGGTCAATGTGGCAGGCACCAAGAGATTTCTTTAGGCAGTCCTTGTACCTTTTCTTTGGTGCACCTCTGTCACGGTGGCCAGTGGAGAGCTCGCCATATAACACGATCTTGGGAAGGCGATGGTCCTCCATTCTGGAGACGTGACCCATCCAGCGCAGCTGGATCTTCAGCAGCATGGACTCGATGCTGTCGACCTCTGCCATCTCGAGTACTTCGACGTTAGGGATGAAAGCGCTCCAATGGATGTTGAGGATGGAGCGGAGACAACGCTGGTGGAAGCGTTCTAGGAGCCGTAGGTGGTGCCGGTAGAGGACCCATGATTCAGAGCCGAACAGGAGTGTGGGTATGACAACGGCTCTGTATACGCTTATCTTTGTGAGGTTTTTCAGTTGGTTGTTTTTCCAGACTCTTTTGTGTAGTCTTCCAAAGGCGCTATTTGCCTTGGCGAGTCTGTTGTCTATCTCATTGTCGATCCTTGCATCTGATGAAATGGTGCAGCCGAGATAGGTAAACTGGTTGACCGTTTTGAGTTTTGTATGCCCGATGGAGATGTGGGGGGGCTGGTAGTCATGGTGGGGAGCTGGCTGATGGAGGACCTCAGTTTTCTTCAGGCTGACTTCCAGGCCAAACATTTTGGCAGTTTCCGCAAAGCAGGACGTCAAGCGCTGAAGAGCTGGCTCTGAATGGGCAACTAAAGCGGCATCGTCTGCAAAGAGTAGTTCACGGACAAGTTTCTCTTGTGTCTTGGTGTGAGCTTGCAGGCGCCTCAGATTGAAGAGACTGCCATCCGTGCGGTACCGGATGTAAACAGCGTCTTCATTGAGGTCTGGAAGGCTGGCGGCAAAACTCTGCATGCCAAACTGCATGAGTTTTTCAAGCTTTGTTGGGACCAAGGAAAACTGCCTCAGGATCTTCGTGATGCCACCATCATCACCCTGTACAAAAACAAAGGCAAGAAATCAGACTGCTCAAACTACAGGGGAATCACGCTGCTCTCCATTGCAGGCAAAATCTTCGCTAGGATTCTACTAAATAGAATAATACCTAGTGTCGCCGAGAATATTCTCCCAGAATCACAGTGCGGCTTTCGCGCAAACAGAGGAACCACTGACATGGTCTTTGCCCTCAGACAGCTCCAAGAAAAGTGCAGAGAACAAAACAAAGGACTCTACATCACCTTTGTTGACCTCACCAAAGCCTTCGACACCGTGAGCAGGAAAGGGCTTTGGCAAATACTAGAGCGCATCGGATGTCCCCCAAAGTTCCTCAACATGATTATCCAACTGCACGAAAACCAACAAGGTCGGGTCAGATACAGCAATGAGCTCTCTGAACCCTTCTCCATTAACAATGGCGTGAAGCAAGGCTGTGTGTTTTGTCCTACTTGCATGTTTTGTCTAAGTTTTAAATGCTTACCCATAAATACACTAAAAAATACAGTACGCATACACATCCTTTCCCATCGTGGTACCGGAATGCTGGATCACCCCTTTTACACAGACGGTGGTTTGGTACTGTTGCTACTTCTGCTGCTGGAAAAAATCTGGGACTGGAATGACCCCCCCCACCACCCCCCATTTCGTGTTCATTACACAGAAGGCGTAGCGTAATAAAGCTGCAAATATCTCTGAACGATGTGGCTGTGTGAAAGGGCTAACTGCAACACTACACCCTGCACTTGTGCTTCATTATTATTTTCCCTGCTGTACCTGAGAATGGGCTGACTTGCCTGGAAAGGGTGCAAAATAAAGCTTTTCACTGTATTTCAGGACAGATGACAAAACGCAATTCCATTCAATTTTGTGTCAGTCTTGTTAAAATGATGAGCACTCCAAGCCGCACCCCAAAAACTAAGAACAAAATTTTGTCTGGTGTTCCAGGTGCTGTCTTTTGGACGAGACATTAAAATGAAGCCCTGTCTTGTTTTTCAGTTACCCTTAAAGAACACTGAAATACAACTTTAAAGATAAGGGAAACTATCCGGTGTTGTTCTGGTCAATACCTATCTTCAAAGGTTTTCTAAATCTGATCAAATCATTATTAAACAGCTGCTGTTTAATCCTTCATGGATTTTTGCTGCATAAAGTAGTCATTTAATTTCCAACAAAATATCTGTGACTACACTCTAAAATATTAAAGCACTGGGATTTTCTGATGGAAGCAAGGAAAGGTGCTGTGCAAATGCACATCTCTTAATGCAATCTGTAAAAATTGGTGAACCAGACAACTCAAGTCCAGATGCCTCATGACGTGTTCATGCTGAGATGGCTCTTCAGACTTGAAAATGGTATCATTATTTTACCCACAGCTCCTTTATAAAGACATCATACATTATGCTTTGTGTAGTGTAATACTCCTGTCACAATGTGGTACACAGTGAGATTTAGTTTACTGTGCAGTGCCACAGAACATAATGACTATACTGTGGCGGTATACCATTAGGCAGACGAACCGGCCCCGCTTGTCACGCACACGGTGGGGCAGCCGGCCAAAATGGCGCCATCGGGGGTTTCTGCCCGACCTCAGCATCGGGCTCAGAAGCCCGCACTTGGGGACCCACATGAGGCCCCGGTGACATCGGGGCCCCCCAGCACGGTTCTCAGCCAGGTCCGGGCTGGGAGTACAAGATCAGTCAGGCAGCCTGCAATAAATCAGCTTTTGCTCACTGAACACAACCCGACGGGTTGTGCGATCCTTCAGTGAGCAGTGTAGCCGCCGCTACAATACCAAATAAATTATGATGCATTCATCATAACTCAGGTGACAGGCACTCACATTTATGGTTCTTACATGAAACTGGATATGAAAAGATAGAGGAAAAGATCATTAGTTGAAATCCAGGAAATCGCATTCCCTCAGAAAATATATAGTCAACTTCAGAGATAACAAATAGAATTACATTAAAGAATGTCTGAGCACCATTTGACTAAGAGAAAAAGCCTTTGGCTGACCAAAATGACAGCTACTCACAACATTTTTCAAAAAAGTGACAACCAAATTACACTTCAGCAACAGAATATTGCTTGCATATTGCTTCGTATAATTGCCTTTCTGTTTTGAACGCTGCCGTGAGCCGCATCACAGTTCTACACTAGAAAGATGAATTAAGTGGATTTACTCTGCATTCATTTACAATTAACAAAGTATTACAACTGCTGTTCAAGGACTGTGGGATGATTACACCAATATTAATCAAATTCAAGAACTGCTTACAGTCAAAGTGATTCTTGACAGAAAGACCACAGTCTCTCCAGGTGAGCAGCAAAACCATCACGCTGAGAACTGGCGCACCTCAGAGCTATGCGCTCAGCCAGGCTACTGTTCATTCTGCTGTCTCACAACTGCACAGCATCCACAGAATCATCAAATTTGCAGATGGTACAACAGTAATTGGGCCTCATTCAGATGCATCACAAAGAGAAGTTTGAAAGGCTCATAAAATGGTGCGAGAACAACCTGAATCTCCACATGGACAAGACAAAGGAGATGATTGTAGTTTCAGGAGGATGAAGATCAACTATTCTCTGTGACACACCAACGGTTTCAACTTGGAAAGAATGATCCTTGGCGTGCATTCAAGGCAATGATCTCTCTTGGACTCACAGCACATTAATCGAAAAGATGCAGCGGAGGCTACACTTCCCTAGAAGGCTGAGGGCCACACTTCTCAAGAGGGCTGAGGAGGGCAAAGGTACTAACCCCCACCCCGACAACTTTTATGGAGCACCTAGGTGTCCTACTGGCTGGATCATTGTGGAGATTGCTAGCTGCAAAGCATTAGAGCAGAAGTCTATATAGATCATTAAAACAGCGAAGAGGCTCACTGGGGTTCTACTTTCATTTATAGAACATTTACTGGCAGCACTATCTAAAGAGGGCAGAGGAATTATAGAAGACACTCTCCATCTAGGGCTCAGCTGCTTCAATTCATTATCATCAGGAAGTTGGTACAGGAACATTGAAAACAGGACTGCCAGGCCAATGAACGGCTTCTATCTCATGATATATGATATTGTAACAACCCGCGTCTCAACATGGACAACACGGAGATAATCGTGGACTTCAGGAGGACCAGGAGCAACCACCCTCCACTACACATCAACAACTCTGTAATGGAGAGAGGGGAGAGCACCAAGTTCCTTGGAGTTCACCTAACTAATGTCCTAACATGGACACACATCTCCTCATTTGTCAGGATGGCACAAAAGCAACTGCATGTCCTGAGAAGACTGAAGTGGAGAAAGCTATTGGCCACCATCATGTCAACCTTCTACAGGAGCTCTATTGAGGGTGTTCTGGCCAGCTGCATCACAGTGTGATGTGGATGCTGCAAAGAAATGGATCGGAGGTCAATCCACAGGACTATAAGATTGGCAGAGAGAATCACTGGAGTCTCCATTCTCCCCCCCCCCCCCCTCCACCCATGACATGATCTATCAGGATTGTTGTCTGAAGAGGGAGTACAAAATCATTGAGGACTCCTTCCACGCCAGCACTACCAGGCTGAGAAACCAATTCTTCCATACGTATATATGCCCTAAATATGTATTGTTTGTCTATATATGAGTTATATCTGGCTATATGTCTGCATATTTTGAACTGAGGACCAGAGAACGCTGTTTCATCTTGTGCAATCAGATGACAATAAACTTGATTATCCACAGACTGTAAGATTGATAAACAGTATCCTGTAACTGTGACAATCATCCCAAATATTCATATATATATTTATTTGATTATTTATGTGAGATTTATGTACTGTGTATTGTGTGATGTTGAGCGTGCACCATGGTCTGGAGAGACAATGTTTTGTCAGGTTGTACATGTACCATCAGATGATAATATAAACTTATATGAGAGACTGAATCCAGAAGCTTGTCAGTGCAAAATCAAAAGCCACACAAACAACAAGCACCTGAAAGTTTTAAAGAGGCTTAGGCGGTTTCGTGGTTAGAGCACTTGTCTTGTAAACCAGAGGTCTTGAGTTCATTCCTTGCTGAGGCACTGGACAAAATGTCAACTCTGTCTTCCTTTAAAGAATTTCATGTGTTACATTCTAAATGTAGTCTTATGTGACAATAATGCAACTTTTATCTTTAAAATGTGAGCACCACTAGTCAAGGAGCCCAAAAAGCACAGGAATTATGGATGAGTACAACTTTATATGGGTTAGGAAGTGCTTAGGAAGAGCTCAAGTTAATGGACCAATTACAGAAGCAACAAAGACCTCATTACACGAGTTATAACACATCTTTCTTGCACAAAAACCTGAACAATGTGATACAAATGATGGCAAACAGTGCACTGGCCAATCTCCCCAGATGGCACCAATTAAAGAGTGAGAGAAAACATCTGCAATTGGGATGCTATGCCCACAAATGACAAATAAATAATAAAGGCTGATCAGATAATTAATTTCAGATTTGTTTTGATCTGAAAAGGGTATAATAGCACAGATCTCAAGGGATCAAACTTTGAGAAATTTCTCTGACACTCTGACCAAGTGCCTCACTCCTGTACTTTTTTTTAAAAAGCATAAAACCTCACTTTTATGTAAGCCTTTATTAACTGTAAACATCAAATCAAAAGGATATATAATTTTGATTACATTATTTCTGACTGACAATGTCAAGGCAATTTAGCTGGAGATGGTTTGGAGAATGATAATGTACCAAACTCATGAATGATTCTAGGCAACATACAGATGATATTGCTACCACTTAATGACAGTAGTTACATCTAAATTTTGAGACAAATATCTTCTAAAGAGACAAAACGGTCACAATTTAAATCATTGCCGTGAATTACTCCTTTAGAAAATCATATAAATTACAAGGATGATTGCAAACAATTACAGAACTTCCAGGAAAATTGGAATGTCCTGGTGTTCTTTTAGTCTGCACAGTACCGATTTCATTAGGTTTCCATGGAGATGTCACTAAATGCACCATCAGTAGGCTGCTGCAGTGAAACACACAGCAAGTGAAAACAGAATGAGCTCTGAAGCAATTACCTTTCATGCTAGAAACTGGAGACAAATTGGCACCTTGCACTGGGGTACTGGAATTACTGTTCCATGTTAAAGAGAGCAAAGTACATTGTTCAATGAAAAAAAAATGTTACAAATTATCAAATCAAAACTGGTCTATGCAAATGATAAGGATAAGAAAATTATGAATTAATTTATAATAAAACGACATGACCTTAAGTGGCAGTGTACCCTTAGTTTGAAATAATATGTGGTACACAGGCTTTTTACTCCTTCAGCCAATCTTTGCCTTCGTTTTGAAACTCTACGCATCTTAGAGCAAACCAAAAGAAATGTTCCTTCCCAAACAGTGCACATCTTTCAGCTATGCAGAAAAGCTAGGACACTTGTACTCTTTCCTGCCCTTCTTGATTTTTGAGATAGCTTAAATCTCTCACGTCCTGAACAATGACTAGCATTCCGTAATTTACCTTGTTATGTGATGTATCATCAAAAGGAAAAGTGCAAGTTTTTTTTGAATTCTTACAGAACAGGACAATAGATTCCATTTGAGAACTCTTGCACAAAGTGAATCACCCACGCCTCACAATGCCACGGTTATCAAGTTGCTCAGACACTATTTTATGTGCAATTATACCTCCATTTCACTGGAAAAGCTAACTCATAACTTTAAAAATTCAAATGCAAGTATTTTCTTTATAGGCATTTTGAACAGATTTTAGAATCAGAATTTACTGTCATGAGCATATAACAAATTTGTTGTTTTGTGGCAACTATCATACAAACATTGCTATCAATTACATTTTTAAATAAATAAATAAACACATTGGTGCAAAAGAGTAACTGAGGTAGTGCCTGTGGTTCATTGTCCATTCAAAACTCCGATGGCAGAGGGGAAGAAGCTGTCCTTGTGCTACTGGGTGTTTGTCTTCAGGCTCGTTCCTATACCTCCTTCTTGATGGTAGCAGTGTGAAGAGAGCATGGCCAAGGTGGTGGAGGTCCTTGGGGACAGAGGGTGCTTTCTTATCACCTCTTGTCGATGTCCTTGACGGAGAGAAGACTGATGCCCATGATGGCGCTGGCTGAGTTCACAATTCTGTAGTTTTTCTTCCAGTTCTGTGCATTGGCACCTCCATACCAGCAGTGATGCATCCAGTCAGAATAATCTCCGCAGTACACCTGTAGACATTTGTAAGATTCTTCAGTGACATACCAAATCACCTCACAGTTCTCACGAAGTATAGCCATTGGTGAGCTTTCTTCATGACTGCATTGACACGAAGCCCCTAGGATAGATGTTCAGACATATGGCACCCAGGAACTTGAAGTTCTTCACCTTTTCCACTGTTGATTCCCTGATGTCTGGTTCGTGTTCTCCTGATTTCCCTCTCCTGAAGTTCACAATCAGCTCCTTAGCTTTGCTAACATTGAGTGCCAGTTTGTTGTTGTAACACCACTCAACCAGCTGATCAATCTCCCTACTGTACGCTTCCTCAATGCCATTTGCGATTCTGCTGATGACCCCAGCGTCATCGGCAAATTTGTGGATGGCATTTGAATTGTGCCTAGCCACACAGACATGGTCATTGAGCGAGTAGAGCAGTGGGCCAAGCACACATCTTTGTGGTGTGCCTGTGTTGATCGTGAGGAGGACACGTTTCCGATTCATACTGTCTGCTGTCTCTGATGAGGATGTGAAGGATCCAGTTGCAGATGGGGCTGCAGAGGACCAGGGTTTGGTGCTTGTTGACCAGCATTGATAGTGTTGAAAGCTGAGCTGTAGTCGATGAAGTGTAGCTTGATGTATGTGTTGTAGATGATCCAGAGCTGAGTGGAAAGCCAGATATCATATCTGTTGTGGATGCTGATGACGGGAAGTGGATTGCAGTAGGTCCAGTCATTTACTTTTTATTTAGGCCATGACCAACCTCTCAAACTATTTCATTCCAGTAGATGCAAGTGCTACTGAGGCAACTCACTCATTCTGCTCTTCTAGAGAGAGCCAGCGAGAGGGAAAAGGCAGAGAGGGGGGGGGGGGGGAGAGGAGAAAGAAGGGAGAAGATGGTGAGAGAGAGGAGACAGAGAGAAGTCAGTGAGAGGGGGGGGGAGAAGACGGCGAGAGAGAGGTCAGTGAGAGAGAGGGAGGAGAGAGATAAGGGAGAAGACAGAGAAACTGTTCCCATTATAAGATGAAAGTATCAAATGACAAGAAATGAAATTAATTTGTCGACCAAATTACACAGCACTTCAAGTATTGCATGCAGATTCAAATTGTGGTGTTCAAGAATAATTGAGTTTATATCTGAAAGGTAAGAATTTATGAGGCTGTGGAAAAGTGGTGAGGAGAGAATTGTGATAAGTTGGCTTTCTCTACAGGGTAAGTATAATCTCAATGGGCTGAATGGTTTCCTTCAAATCTATGATTCTACAAACACATTTTCAAACAAGCAGTGGCAAATTTTACAACCACAACCAGCATTTGGCTACCAGACCCCAAGGGGAACTGATGTTTGCAGCTGTTTGCTACCATTTGCCGCCACAAATCTCTTCAAGCATTACTGTTTAGAGACATCAAGGAAACCTCGGCTCGGTCCACAATAAAAGACTCTAATGAGCAACACTCTCTGATGCCACACTCTCTGGCATCCAAGCTGCACATCTTGCAATGTTGTTACTCATCCTGTGTCCAGTCCATAGCACACCAACATGTTAATCAGAAAATTTACTGAACGCAGAGACATCCCTCTCAATTGCCCAACTTTCAACAGCAAGTTCCAGAGGAAGCCTGTGGAACCTGTGGATGTCATTTGTAATATCACTCAAACTAAGGGATTAATGTACCAGCACACAGCCCAAAGGGGAGAGTGCAGGCGGCACGTCTCCATCCCATTACTGCCCAGCCAGGTGAGAGGGAAGGTGATTCTGGTCGTGGTGATGGGCAGAGCCTTCGTTCACCATGGCAGGGATGAGACATGAGAGGGATTGTTCATCTCCTAACCCTGCTATTAGGAAATGCTGAGGATATTCAGCAGGCCAGGCTGCCTCATTCATTGGGAGTTTGGCTGGGGGGGGGGGGGGGGGAAGAGAGGGGGGGAGAGAGAGAGAGAGAGAGAGAGAGAAAGAGGCATAAGTATTTCAGCTCAATGAACTGGGGTTCTCTCTCCACATGTGCTGTCCTACTGTTGAATGTTTCCAACCTTCTGGGTTTTTCCATCACAATTCCAGTCCATGCCTTTCCCTTCCTTTAGGGCCCGTGATATTTATTCTGTAGGAGGGTGGTCTAATAAATGGGGTTTGTGTGGATACGATGGGGTCAGGTCAAACACAGCGTCAGTGAGAGGTGTGACATGTCACAGGTCAGGACAGAGCTCTCTGCTGGCATCACATCCACTCCGCTCTGATCACCCGATGGAGCTGGATGTGTAAGGCAAAGAGAGTGGGTCTTCCCCAAACCCCATCTCCAGCAAAGACAGATGAATGGGTGTCCGTCACCGTCCCACACCACGGGCTTGTGAAAATCTCACCTCCCCGCTCCCCCCACCCCCCCACCAAGAGTAATTGGAAAGAATCAGGCTCAGTGACATGAGGCGTGGTGCTGGCACGGCATGGAGACAGACGCATCCTCACCAATGCTAGGGCCTGGCCACTCATTACCTCTCGCAGACCCCCAGCTTGTGCTTTTGTCCATTCTCAGTTCTGATGAAGGGTTCAAGTATTGGCATATATTTTTATTCTTGCAATTTAAAATAAATTTAGCAGTTTCAGGTTTTGTGCTTTTCATTTATTTTCTACAAAACATCTGTTTTTGAAAATCAAGTTGGCACTTTGGTTGGGGGGGTGGGTGCAAGTAGTTGGCCTTGCCTAGGGTGCAAAATTGTCTGGCACCAGCCCGACATCTAAGGTTACACATCTCGTAACAGTAAAACCTCTCCATATACCACCCATAACACGACTTGGCACTCACAATGACTTCAACTTGGTTTTTTAGGCTGGTTTGTACACAGGCCCTCAACGTGGAAGTTTAAAACTGCAAATAATAAACTAGGAGAGGCAAATGACTTAATGAAGTTTCAACATTATATCCTGGGAAGATTGTATCAACAAAAGCTAAGCACTTCTTGCTGAAGGAACTCGGTGGGTCATGTGGCATCAGTGGCCAAAGCTTTGAGCTGAAGCCCTTGATTGCAATCCAGTAAAGGGCTTCCACTCGAAATGTCAACCACACTTTCTCCCACTGATGCTGCTTGACCCAGAGTTCCTCCAGCTGAAAGCATTTAACTTTACCTTCCAGTCTGTGAGCCTCCCATCATAGAAAAAAAAATCATCACGATTGATATTTGAATACAAATTGAAATGATGTCTGTTCAAAATGCACAGTACTCTGGTTAGGTAGTAGCAGATCATGAGGCACGGAATCTACGGAAACTTGGCTGAGTGGAGTCAGAATTTGCTCGCCTTCAGAGAGTAGGAGTAGATGGAATGTATTCTGCCTGGAGGTCAGCGACAAGAAAAGCTCTGCAGGGATCTGTCTGGGGTACCCTGTTCTGGGGTACCCTGCTCTGTGATTTTTTATAAAGGACCTGGATTAAGCCGTAGAGGATACATCAGTAAGTTTGCAGATGACACGATGGTTGAAGGTATTGTGGGTTAGTAGGTTGTGTCAGGTTACAACATGATATAAACAGGAAGCAGAGTTTGGCAGAAAAGTGGTAGATGAAGTTCAATCCTGATAAGTGTGAGGTGATGCATTTTGAAGGTTGAACTTGAAGGTAAAGCAAATGGTTAATTACAGGATTCTTAATAGTTTGGAAGAACAGCGAGACAGTTAGGTCCAAACCGTAGATCTAAGGCTGCCATGCAGGTTTATAGGGTAGGTAAGAAAGTTTATGGCATTCTGGCCTTCATTAGTCAGGGGATTGAGTTCAAGACTTGGGAAGTAATATTGCAACTGTATAAAATTCTAGATTATGTTAGGCATAGATGGGGTCGTCAGCCAGCACCTTTTTCCCAGGGTGAGACTAGCAAGTACCAGTGGGCGTCTGTGTAAGGTGAGTGGAAGAAAGTTTAGTGGAGACATGAGGGATGCTGTTTTTTTATATATACTCTTTATATATAGAGAGTAGTATGTGCCTGGAATGCATTGCCAGGGATGGTGGTGGAGGCTCATACATTAGGGACATTTAAAAGACACTCAGTCAGGCACATAGATGTGGAAAAAAAAAGAGAATTATGGGTGTGAGGAAGGAAAGGTTTAGCTTTTTTGAATAGGTTTACATAGGTCAGCACAACATCGTGGGCCAAAGGGCCTGTACTATACTATGCTGTAATGTTCTATTCTGTGACCCACCTCCCCCCCATGGAATATTCATGCACTGTAAACTCAAGAGTGCACACTTCCAGAAGGTAAGTGGAAACAGTATTAACCCCGAGTCTGCCCTGCCATTCAATGAAATGTTGTCGATCCATGATTCTGCTCTACATTCCCTGCCATAGCCACACACACTTAAATTGCTACTGTCGACAAAAACCTTAGTAAAATTGACAATATCAATTGTCAGTTACAGAAGAGGAATCAACATTTTTGCCACATGTTTGTATTTCACTATTTCTCAAATACAGTAAAATCCCCATTATTCCAGAATTCAAGCAACCAACAAAAAAAATCATGGAAAATAAATCGGTAAAAAATACAAAAGTTTAAAATTGGTGCCCTTAGTGGTCAATAAATCAAGCAACCGGAAATTTCACTTATCCGGCATATATCATTCTCATAGGTGCCAGATACTGAGGGTTTTATTGAACTTCTGAAAAGCCAAGCTGTAATTTCTAGACTATTACACTAGACCAAGACTCCTGTAGCGATACAGCCACTACACTGGCTGCACACCTACCAGTCTACTGCAGTGGGCAACCACTGTACCTGCAGGTAGGCAACCTGGGAGGCTGGCCCCACCTGCCTGCTGTCAATCACTGACCTATATAGACTTGAGCTAGCCCCTTTAAGGACAGTCAGACACGTGGAGTCAGCAGTATACTGAGACTTGATGTATAAAAATGTAAGCTAATTAAAGCCTGTTGTACTGTCTGTGGACATTGTGTCAGAATTATTCACACAGTAGTGCTCACAATTTAACTGGCTTAAAATTAAAGGACCATGGAGAAGTTCCTCACCGTCGAGAGGCTGAATATTGACCCTCACCACCCGGATGCTCCAGCATACTTTGAGATCTGGAAGCACGCGATCGAGGCAATCATCCACACACAGGCTAAGGTCATCAATACAAACCAGAAAAAACTCATGGTACTACGCACCAAGCTGGGCCCATGCGTTTTCCAGGCAACCCGAGACTGTATGGATTTTGAACCAGCAATGGCCATCCTGGAAGGCATGTATCGCCCCCGACGAACATACTCTACGCTGGTACCTGCTCAGCATGAGGGTACAGCAGACAGGTGAGATGGCACACGCTTACCTGGGGAACTGCAAGAGCTAGCATGTCCATACACAATCAAAGCTGGGGCAGCTGTTGGGGAAGTGGAGCGACTCGTCCGAGATGCCTGCGTGCAAGGGCTGCGGTCAAGGGTGTTTCAACAGAGACTGTTGGAGCAGAATAATGCTTCCCTTATCAGGATCATGGAGGTGGTCCACTCCCTAGAAGCTGCAGCTCACCATGTAGAGGTCTTTGATGTTCAAGTCCCCCAACCTCCGGCCTGGCTGACACCAACAACAGCAGTCACTGCAGGGCCCCAAGTGGAAGAGACATTCCTTGCCGCCAAAACAGTCTGCTGCTGTAAATACAGAGGTTCCCAGTGTGGGATGGAAAGGCTCTCCCAAAAGAACTGCCCCGTGAGGAACTCCCATGACTCTCAATACGGCAAGAAAGGTCACTTTGCCAAAGTGTGTCTCTCCAAACCCACTGGGAGCACTCTAGTCCTCCGTGACCAACCAGAAGCCCCTTCCAACTCTCTGGACACTCCCATGTGTAAATGCTGGGCAGCACCATTACTCTGCCTGCACCAACAACGTCACTTCCAGACTGGCCATCCAACCATGCCACCATGTGCTCACCACGGGCACCACCATCTTTCATCGCCAACTTCTGCCCGCACCAGTGACATTACTTCCTCCCACACTGGACCATGTCAATGTCATGTGCGTCTCCTGGCACTGCCATCATGGGCCAGCCAACCCCCATCCACCCCACTGACCAGACAACGTGGTCAACACATGCACATGCAAAAACGTGTACTTGTCGCACCCCACACACCACTCGCCACAACTGTCAGGGAGCAGAGACTCGGAACCAGAGGCGGTCCTAGCAGCCACCATGCTAATGGAGGGCATTCCCCAGAGACTAGGGCACTCAATGATGGACATCGCTGTCAACTGGAAGGTAATAAAATGCCTGTTTGATAGCGGCAGTAATGAGAGCTTTGTGCACCTAAATGTGGTCCGTACACTGAAACGCAAAGCATACCCAGCAAACTTCACTATCGCTTTCCTGGCCCAGGATTACTCTATCACAGAACCAGGATGCTGCTCGGTGAACTTGACAGTGGGGGGGGGGGGTAGAGAAACATACCAAGGGTTCAGGCTACTGGTCATGCCCAAGCTCTGTGCCCCGGTAATCCTGGGACTAGACTTCCCCAGTGTCACCTCCACAGCCTCACCCGACCCACTCATCATCCATAGCACAAAGTCCAGTGACTGCCCCAGTCCACCTGCAGGTTTCCACCCTACGGCTGCCTCCTGCATCTCTCTTCAACTATCTGACGCTGGGTGGCAAGCCTATAATGGCTGTGCAGCCGACGGCCTTTATGAAGCCCAAGGTGAGACGGCTTCTGGCGGAAGAAGTTATAGAGCCCATCACCAGCCCCTGGAGAGCTCACGTCCTTGTCGTAATAGGGGGCAGCAAACAGAGGATGGTCATTGGTTTGCTGATAGCCTAGTACAGGGTTTTCTCCATGACTGACCTGAAGTCGGCCTACCATCAGCTCCCCATCCATGCCCAGGATAAACCTTATACCACCTTTAAGGCAGACAGACGCCCCTACCAGCTCCCCCAGGTCACAAATGGAGTCTCCATGTTTCAGTGGGAGATGGATCACATGGTGGTCCAGCACAACCAAAGAGTGACCTTCCCATACCTGGACGATGTCATCATCTGCAGCCATGACCAGCAAGACCATAATGACAACCGGGAGAGTTTTCTCCAGAGGTACTGAACCACTGACAATGGGGAGAGGTGCATTTTCAGTACCACCTGCCTCACCACCCTGGGGTTCATCGTGGAACATGGTGTTATCGGACCCGACTCCAAATGCATGCATCCCATAATGGAACTGCCCCTCCCCCACACGCTCAAGGCCCTCCGCAGGTGCCTAGGGGGTCTTCTTATGCTATTTCCAGTGGGTTCCCCACTTTTCAGACAAGGTCCGTCTACTGGCCCAAGCCACCACCTTTCCTCTCCCCACTGAGGAGCAAGTGGACTTTGCCTGCATCAGACGAGACATCACCAATGCCAGAATACATGCCATGGATGAATCCACCCCATTGCAGATGGAGTGCAATGACTCTGATATTGCCCTTGCTGCCACCCTCAACCAAGGGGGCAAACCTGTGGCCTTTTTCTCCAGGACCCTCCAAGGTTCAGTGCTTGGGCATTCCGCCATCGAAAAGGAGGCCCAGGCGATCGTGGAAATAGACTGCCACTGGTGCCACTACCTGGCAGGCAGAAGGTTCACCCTTCTCACAGACCAGGGCGCAGTGGCATTCATGTTCAGCACCACCCACAGATGCAAAATCAAAAGCGACAAGACTTTGCGTTGGAGAGTCGAACTGGCCACGTTCAGCTACAACATCCAGTATAGGCTGGGGAAGCTCAACGACTCCCTCAATGTCCTGTCCTGGACCTGCATTTGTACACAGTCCACACAGCTTGACACTCTTTGCCACCCGAGCATCACGTGCCAGTAGCACTTCATTAAATCCTGGAACCTCCCCTTCACCATCCAAGAAGTTCAGACCATGACTGAATCCTGCAGGGGAAACTGCCCTCTTTCCACCTACCACAGGCCCATGTAGTGGAGGCCATTCAGCCCTTCGAGCAACTCAGTGTCGACTTCAAGAGAGCACTGCCTTCCACAGATAAGGCGGCCTATTTCCTCTCGGTCATAGATGAATATTACCGTTTTCCATTTGCCATCCCTTACCCTGACACCTCAATTATCAAGGCAGTGGCGCAGATCTTTACCATGTTCGGATACCCGGTGTTCATCCACAGCGACCGGGGGTCCAGCTTCATGAGTGAAGAGCTGCAGCAGTACCTGACTGTGCAAGACATCGCGTCTAGTTGCACGACTAACTACAACCCCAAGGGCAACGGGCAGGTGGAACGTGAAACTGGGTAATCTGGAAGGAAGATCTCCTGGCCCTGAGGTCAAAGTGCTGGTCCATCAACTACTGGCAAGAGGCCCTCACTAAGGCACACCACTCCATTTGCTCTTGTGCATGGCTACCAGACCCCTCATGAATGCCTTTTCTCCTTTCCTAGGAAATCAGCGACTAGCATCACCCTGCCAGCATGGTGAACATCTCCAGGACCAGTAGTGCTCCGTAAACACGTGAAGACCCATAAATCTGATACCCTGGTTGAGCAGGTGCTTCTCCATTCAGACCAAAATTACACCTACATCATGTACCTCAATGAATGTGAGGACACAGTCTTGACCAGGGACCTGGCACCAGCAGGGGCCAAGGCACTCCTGGCCCAACCAGGATCCTCCAGGAACCAACACCCTCTCTCTGCCTGTCCAGAGGGCCCCATTCCCCATGGATTCACCCCACACCTATACCCCACTCTGCCAGAAACCATCCTGCCAGCACCGCCAGCTGCCCCAGACCCAGCTGACCCTCAGGTGGCCCTAACCCTACCGCCCATTGACCAGGAGCCGGTCCTGCGATGATCCCAGAGGCACAACTGCCAGACTTGTAGATATTACTTGGTACCAAGAACACCCCCCCCCCCCCTCCATGGACTCATTTTAAGAAGGGTGGTGAATGTGGTGATACAACCACTATACTGGCTGCCCTCCTACCAGCCTACTGCAGGGGCAACCACTATACCTGCAGGTAGGCAACCTGGTTGCTGTCAATCACTGGCCCTTATAAAGACTCGAGCCGGCCCCTTTGAGGGCAGCATACAGAGACCTAGTGTGTACAAGTTTAAGCTAATTAAAGTCTGTTGTCTGTTGTGGACTTTGCGTCAGAATTATTCACGCAGCAGTGCTCACAACTCCCAAACCAGTAAAAGAGAGTTTCTCCATCAACCATTTCAATGACAGTCAGTTTAACACAAAGTTTTTAAAGAATTAAAATGTGGAAAGGAGGCAAAGCAACACGGCATCATTCAAACTTGAACTTCAAAGTGCCATAGGAGGTGGAACACTATGATCTGTCTCCACGATCTTTATCCACCATATTCAACACTAGCATTTGACTACCGAACAAATGAGACATTTCCATAGACATGCACCCAGAGCTGGGAATTCAGCAATGATCACACGGCATCTCCGAGACCTACATCACCAGAATGCAGCATCCTTCAGTATAAAAGCTCATTAAAGATATTCAGTATAAAAGAGTTAACAAAAGGGCACATGTACTTGTTGCTGGCTCATTCTTTGTAATAGTTTATTCACTTTAACTGAAGAACACTGCATGAATGAACATTAGAATTTTAGGAAAGAAATTTTGTCGCTATACAGTGTTATGATTTGTGGTTCAAGTATAAGCACATTTTACAAGTTATAGTGCAGAGTATTCCATCATAAATACTTCTTTATTGAAAACATCTGCAGCACATTATGGTGGAATGTGACAGCCCAGTTTCTAACAATAGAACGTTTCTGAAAAGCACTCAGAGCTGGAACTGTTGGACTATTTTTAACCGCAAAAGTAGAGTCTCACTGCTTTCTGTTACCTGTGAGATTAAATCTGGTGAGTCAGCCTAAAACCAAACAACACAGTTCAATGACAATATGAAAACAGTCTGGTGTTTGCAGTGGGAGCCGCACATGTGTAAGCCTCACTGCAAAATATCCTCCAGTGCTGTGTTGTGAACTGCTATAGTCAGCGTTTACTGCCACCCCAGCTACCAATCCTTTCATCAGTAAAGGAATAATCATTATTTTCAAAGGTACACTCAAATACCATTATTGAGACCAGATTTTTTGGGCAATTGGTGTCATAGGTGCGCAATGATTAAGTTACAGTAAAACCTCTGGTATCCAGATGATTGGTAGATGACGGATAAGTGTATTTTCTGGTTGTTTGAGATTGTGTGGCGGATGATTGGCGAACTGACGGTGAGGCACACCAGTTTTTAACTTCTGTATTAAAAAATATTTTAATTTTCATAGACTCGTCAAACAAACAAACTTTTAAATATTCATGTCACATACAGATATCCCCCACCCTCGTACAATTGAAAGTACAGTCAATTAAATTACATCAATAACAAAATGAAAAACATCCCATAAATGCCCCCTCCTCTTTTCCCCCTCCCAGCTTATCTTTACCCCCACCCCAGCAGCAATAATCAAGTTATTAGTGCCAATTCCCCCACCATTTTGAAACGTGCCCAATGGACCCGTCTACCACTTGTACCTCCCTCCTTTTCTTTAAGCTCCCCATATTTATTCTTACTTCCAATATACATTCATCTTTAAACATTATGGAAAAAAAACCCTCATATTTCTCACAATTACAATATTTATAGTCCAGTTTTCCCCTGATTCCCTCTTTCCACCTTATTTACATTTAATCCCGAAGCAGTGGCAGGGTTCTAACAAAATCCTTTGGCTATTTTTTACCTATTCATTTTCCATAATTTTTTCCCCATTTCCCTGAGGATGCCAGTTGCTTGAATTCCAGGTACCAAGAACTGAATTAACACGATTCAGATAACACGATGAAAACTCCGGTATTTAAATTCCAGAGTTATCTAAATTAGGAAATAGTCTTGGCAATAATGACCACAAAGAAAACCCATTAGTTTTGTTTATGTCCTTCAGTAGCAGAAATCTACCTTTCAAAGGTAGCCCCATTCTCAACAGTGGCAGGACTGAAGCATCTACAACCATCTTCAGCTATGAGTCCCTACAAGCATCTTCAGCTGCAAGCATCAAGTGGGTGATCAAGGTGAAATTATACCAGTGGCTAAAACCATACCTTACACTCAAGAGGATGGCCATCATTGCTGGAAGTCAATCATTCTAACACCAGGACAGGACTGCAGGTGCAAGCCTTGGTAGTATCCACACCCAACTAAGTTTTGCTTCTGCAAGCTCTTTCCTTTCATCATAAAAATAGAAGTGAGGACGTTTGCATAAGATCCAATTCCACTTGTAACCGCTCAACAAATTAACTCGCCCATGCCCTCATTTGCAAAACCTATACAACATGCAGACATGGAAAAGTGAGAAGCAACATTCAGGGTACAGAAGTGCCTGGAAATAACCCATTCCCTCCCACTTCTGTACCCTGAATAGGAAATAAATAGGTACTCCATTGTCTATGAATCCAAATCTTGGAACCCCTTCCACAACAGCAGTGTGAAAACTTCTTCATCACTAAGTTCAAATGAGAAGTTCATCATCTTCAAGAATAAATGGGAAAAGCCTTGCAGGAAATGCAGGTCAGATCCAATAAAATCCTGCCCATTAGGTTAAGCCCACTGGTGAAAAATGCTTTTGTCTTCGACAACATTGAAGTTTGAGTTACCTTTAATACCAGCAATTTTCTGTGGTCACTTGTCGGCAAAACTGACCAATTCACGGGAAGCCTCAAAGACCAGAGCAAAATGGAAACGGGAAATTGTTACAGCTGCTATTTTGTCCTCCACAAGATGTATGCAGTAGTCATAAGATTATGGAGTCCCACAGCATGGAAACAGGTCCTGAGGTCCTACTCATCAACATTGATCACTTGTCCCATTTGCCTGCATTCGGCCAATTTCCCTCTTAAGCATTCCTATCTATGTAACAGTGGAACTATTTTTGAATATTATAATTTTCCCTGCTACTATCAGTCTCTGACTGCTTGTTCCATGTACCCAACACCCTTTGTGTGGAAAAAGGTGCTTCTCGATCCCTTTTAAATCATTCTCCTCACAACTTAAATCTTTTCATTTTTGTTTTAGATTCCATTACTCTGGGAAAAAGGCAATGACTATTTACTGTACCTATGTTCTTTATAAAATTTTAAACCTCCATACTTTCTCCTCTTTGCCTCCTATACTCTGGAGAGTAAAGTCAAGCCTATCAAGCAGACCTATCTTTTTTGCACCTTTCCATCTAAGGGAAATCTTTTCTATAGCTGTACGACCAAAACCGTGTGCCATATTCTGAGTCCAGTCTCATCAACGCCTTATATGCTTGCAACATGACATCCCTGCTCCTGTGTAGACAAGTGTCCCAAACACCTTCATTACCCTGCCCACCTGCATCAACACTTTCATGAAACTATGAAGCTGTAGGTCCCCTTCCCCACCCCCAAGACTCTTGGTTCAACAACATTTCTCAGTGCTCTACAATTCAACCCGTTACTTGATCTCCAATAGGTTAGTTAATGTGCATCATCAAATGAGTTCATATGAATTTCAACCACAGAAATAACATGTCCTATACTTGTAAAAATGGGCGAAAGTGTTACGCATTGCTGGTTAAATTTGGAAAGGTCAGCGAAGTTGAAATAAGTCATCATGTTAAGATGCTCATTTTGTGTGCAATTCCTCTGAATAGTTAGTTTACTCATGCAATCAACAAAAAAAAACTTAGAAGTGTCAACTTCCATAGTAATTCATGAATATGTCCCTATCATCTTTCTACTCTTCAGAAACTTTTGGGCCAGTTTAAAAATTGGAACTTTACACTGTGAATTTTTCGGATGACTCTTGCAGCCAGCTTGATGACTTCACTCACATTGAATGTTCACAGAATATTCTTAACAACTAGCATTATGAAAGGGATAATGGACACCCGAGGTGAACAATGAGAACACCCCATTTGCTGCCAGCAGGTGTTAGGACCACTATGTCCATTCAAAAAAAAGTAGTTAGAAATGTCCAAATATTTTGACTTCATCTCTCAATGGCTAATACTGTGCACAGTGGCATCATCTCCAATAATGCAATATGATTGAATCCTTATCAATTAATACTGTATGTGCATTCAAAATTAGCTTTTTTTAAATGCTTGAGCATGTCACTGACAAAGCCATCATTTAGGGTTTACATCTACTTGCCACCAAATTGTCAAGGCATCAATCACATTGAAAGGGCTGGAGTCACAGTTAGGCCCAATGAAGAATTACACTTTTCCTTCCTTGATAGACATTAATGAACTAAATGGGCTTTTTAAAAAAATGGTAATTTGAGACTATCCCAGGCTTACTTAGTTACTTGAAACAGGTTCCCCAGCTGACATCATAAGATTAGAACTCCTGCCACTTAATCAACGATCTAGAACTCTGGCTGCTAGTCCAGTTACTTAATCACGATGTTCTCATATCCCGCACTACATCAGAGCAAAAGTTCAAATTTTCTACAAAGTCATCCAGAAATGCATGTCCAGGACAGTGAGCAGATGTCCATGGCAGATGTATAGATATTGACCCATACAATAATTTGTATTATCTCTATTAAATTAGAAAGTGCAGACAGACACAATTTGTTGAACACTGTCCATACCCACAAAAATAAGAAATGATAAAAATGACGAGTACCCTGTCCCCGTCCATATACACACTGGATTTACTTGGCTGGATTCCACTGTGACACCTTCGGTCACCTACCTACCTCATAAACTGAAAACACTAACATTGACAGGTCAATCAGAGCATGTAATTGCAATCTCAGGAATCAGCGTTGCAGCAATGATAAACCTGAACATCCACAGCAAATGGCAGAAAACTAAATGGAATTGGACTTGGTTGGATGCACTATATCCAATTACAGTCAAGCCTCGTTATTATTAATTTCATCAGAAAATGTGATATTTTCCATTTTATTGAGATCCCCAGATTGGAATTTTTCAACCATCATGGAGTGCAAAACTGCTTTAACTTTGGAAGCTGGAATAATTTCTGATTGGCGTTCAAAAAACATCATTTTCTTTTTCATTATCCTTTCTGTTCCTTTTAAATGTTCACCAAATCCACTGAACAATGATGAAAAAAATACTACTTGAAGTTCTCATATGCAGCATTCAAGAGATTTTAGTGAATCTGGTTCTCTTCCAAATCTCACAAAGTACTCTGCTTTTATTTTCTATCCAAAAAAAACAAGTATTTAACCGATTGCATGACTCATGAAAAAGTTAGGAGCAAATGCTGACCATTAAGCAGACCTTACAGCAAATTAAGTCAACCCATGACCACGGTGGAAGCATATTCAAATATGAAAAGATGAAAGCTGACCCCCAAGCAGAGGAGCCTTTTACAACCAGAGCATAGACTGAAAAGCAGTGATATTTCTGTTAAGTTGATCAAAGTTCATCTCAAAATGATGAAACCATGGCAGATGTATAGATATTGACCCATACAATAATTTGTATTATCTCTATTAAATTAGAAAGTGCAGACAGACACAATTTGTTGAACACTGTCCATACCCACAAAAATAAGAAATGATAAAAAAGAGAGCTCTAATGATTCACTACGATACTCTCAGGACACAAAAACCTGCGGATGCTGGAATCTGGAGCAATCAACAACCCATGGGAGGAATCCAACAGGTTGAGCAGCATCAGTGGGGGGGGGGAGAAAGAATTGTCAACATTTCATACACTTATTTAATGTTATCTTTCTGGCCCCAAAGTGCACAACTCAATGCAACTGTTTCCCAAACAAGTTCACCCTTCAGCTATGTCAAGAGACTAAAGACCCAACCCTTCCAGTTTCAGCAACATCCTATGAATCTCCCCCACTCCTTCCAACTGACAGCTGAATGACGAGGTCCCACGGTAATGCGTGCCAAACACCTTTTTGACCACCCTAGTTGCATTTTTAAGGAATTACGCCGCTGTAGCCCTGGCCTTTTTTTACAACAGTCTCCAAGGCCCTACTCTGGTTAGAATCACCAATGTGCTATTATATTCCAAAACAGCTCAATGGAATTTCATCAAGAGAGTGATATCTACAAAACAATAATTTTTATTATTAACATAACACTTCTTACTTAACTCTAAACTGAACTCTAACTTAACCCCACTATGCACAAATGTAAGTGTAAGAGTTGTGTGTGTGTGTGTGTGTGTGTGTGTGTGTGTGTGTGTGTGTGTGTGTGTGTGTGTGTGTGTGTGTGCACGCGCGCGCACGGGGGGGGGGGGGCGCAAAATTCAAACCATTACAATTTAAGCTTAATTCTGAAGAGATTATTTTAAAGTTTAGTCTCAGAAAGCTTTCGCGTTGAAACTCAAAGTTCTTACTGCTGTTCAAAAGCAATACGGAGTAACTGTGAAGCACAAGACTTCTCAAAACTCTCAAATTTCTTGTAGATTTGTTTGCAAAGAATTGTTTCTTCCTACAAATGATTTTCCTCTCCTGCAGGGAAATTTCAGAACTTCTTGTTCTTCCACGATGATTTCACAAACCCAGGCAAAGGTTTCATGAAGTGGTCATGTAGAAATGGTCACAATAAATCTGTTCTCTTTTCAAAGAGACAGCTGAAGTGACTAAATTCTTCAAAACCACTTTTCGGTGTTCTTCCTTTACATAAGGAGAATACAAGCAGTCTTCTTTCTGCAAAGGATTGTTACTGCATTTGAATCCTGTTAGACTTACAGGATGGTCAAGCACCTTCTTCTGGTTTCAAAATGTCTCTGTTTCAGTAATATGTTCTCTGATATGTCTCATCACATGACACAACATCATTACTGTTTTCTCTTTGAAATTACTTCAAAAACATATATAACATATAACAATTACAGCACAGAAACAGGCCAATTTGGCCCTTCTAGTCCGCACTGATCCAAGCACCCTCCTCTAATCCCACCAACCAGCACCCTGCCCATATCCCTCCATCCCTCTCCTATCCATATACTTATCCAACTCTTTCTTAAATGACAAAATTAACCCTGCCTCCACCACCTTTCCCAGAAGCCCATTCCACACAGTAACCACTCTCTGAGTAAAGAAGTTCCCCCTCATGTTACTCCTAAACCTTTGTCCATCAATTCTCAACCCATGACCTCTTGTATCCATCTCTCCTACTCTCAATGGGAAAAGCCTTTCCGCATCAAATCTATCCCTCTCATCATCTTAAACGCCTCTATCAAATCCCTTCTCAGCCTTCTACGTTCCAAGGAATAAAGACCTAATTAGCTCAATCTTTCCTTGTATTCCAGATGCTGAAACCCAGGCAACATTTTTGTAAATCTTCTCTGCACTCTCTCTATCTCATTAATATCCTTCCTATAAATCAATGACCAGAACTGCACACAGTACTCTAAATTTGGCCTCACCAATGCCTTGTACAGTTTCATCATTACTTCCCAACTCCTATATTCTATGCACTGCATACTAAAGGCCTTCTTCAGCACCCTATCCACATGCACTCCTACCTTCAGGGAACAATGCACCGTTATTCCTAGATCTTTCTGCTCCGCTGCATTCTTCAATGCCCTCCCATTTACCACATATGTCTTGCTTTGATTATTCTTTCCAAAAATGAAGCACCTCACACTTATCAGCATTTAACTCCATCTGCCATCTTTCTGCCCACTCCTCTAAGCAGTTTAAATCCCTCTGCAATCTTTGAAAACCCTCTTCATTATCCACAATTCCCCCTATTTTAGTATCATCTGCATATTTACTAATCCAATTTACCGCCCCATCCTCCAGATCATTAATATATATGACAAACAGCAACGGTCCCAATACCGAACCTTGAGGTACACTGCTTATCACCGGCCTCCATCCTGACAAACAATTATCTACTACTACTCTCTGACACCTTCCTTCCAGCCACTGTTGAATCTATTTGACTATCTCCAAATTAATACCCAAGGACTTAGCCTTCCTAACTAACCTCTCATGCAGAACCTTATTGAAGGCCTTACTGAAGTCCATATAGACAACATCCACTGCTCTACCCTCATCAAAATTCCTACTCACCTCTTCAAAAAATTCAACAAGATTGGTCAAACACGACCTTTCACACACAAATCTGTGTTTAGTGTCCCTGATCAGACCTGTCCCTCCATATACTTATATATACTATCTCTAAGAACACTTTCCATCAATTTACCTACCACAGACGTCAAACTTACAGGCCAATAATTGCTAGGCTTGCTCCTTGAACCCTTTTTAAACAAAGGAACCACATGCACAACATGCCAATCCTCTGGCACTATACCCGTCTCTAATGACATTTGAAAAATCACTGCCAGAGCCTCCGCTATTTGCTCACTAACTTTTCTCAAAGTCCTGGGGAAAATCCTGTCAGGACCTGGAGACTTATCCACCTTTATATGTTTCAAAAAATCCAGAACTACCTCTTTCACTTTCTTTCTTTGGCTTGGCTTCGCGGACGAAGATTTATGGAGGGGGTAAAATGTCCACGTCAGCTGCAGGCTCGTTTGTGGCTGACAAGTCCGATGCGGGACAGGCAGGCACGGTTGCAGCGGTTGCAAGGGAAAATTGGTGGGTTAGGGTTGGGTGTTGGGTTTTTCCTCCTTTGCCTTTTGTCAGTGAGGTGCGCTCTGGGGTCTTCTTCAAAGGAGGTTGCTGCCCGCCAAACTGTGAGGCGCCAAGATGCACGGTTTGAGGCGATATCAGCCCACTGACAGTGGTCAATGTGGCAGGCACCAAGAGATTTCTTTAGGCAGTCCTTGTACCTCTTCTTTGGTGCACCTCTGTCTCGGTGGCCAGTGGAGAGCTCGCCATATAACACGATCTTGGGAAGTCGATGGTCCTCCATTCTGGAGACGTGACCTACCCAGCGCAGTTGGATCTTCAGCAGCGTGGATTCGATGCTGTCGGCCTCTGCCATCTCGAGTACTTCGATGTTAGGGATGAAGTCGCCCCAATGAATGTTGAGGATGGAGCGGAGACAATGCTGGTGGAAGCGTTCTAGGAGCCGTAGGTGATGCCGGTAGAGGACCCATGATTTGGAGCCGAACAGGAGTGTGGGTATGACAACGGCTCTGTATACGCTTATCTTTGTGAGGTTTTTCAGTTGGTTGTTATTCCAGACTCTTTTGTGTAGTCTTCCAAAAGCGCTATTTGCCTTGGCGAGTCTGTTGTCTATCTCGTTGTCGATCCTTGCATCTGATGAAATGGTGCAGCCAAGATAGGTAAACTGGTTGACCGTTTTGAGTTTTGTGTGCCCGATGGAGATGTCGGGGTGCTGGTAGTCATGGTGGGGAGCTGGCTGATGGAGGACCTCAGTTTTCTTCAGGCTGACTTCCAGGCCAAACATTTTGGCAGTTTCCGCAAAACAGGACGTCAAGCGCTGTAGAGCTGGCTCTGAATGGGCAACTAAATCGGCATCGTCTGCAAAGAGTAGTTCACGGACAAGTTGCTCTTGTGTCTTGGTGTGAGCTTGCAGGCGCCTCAGATTGAAGAGACTGCCATCCGTGCGGTACCGGATGTAAACAGCGTCTTCATTGTTGAGGTCTTTCATGGCTTGGCTCAGCATCACGCTGAAGAAGATTGAAAAGAGGGTTGGAGCGAGAACACAGCCTTGCTTCACGCTATTGTTAATGGAGAAGGGTTCAGAGAGCTCATTGCTGTATCTGACCTGACCTTGTTGGTTTTCGTGCAGTTGGATAACCATGTTGAGGAACTTTGGGGGGCATCCGATGTGCTCTAGTATTTGCCAAAGCCCTTTCCTGCTCACGGTGTCGAAGGCTTTGGTGAGGTCAACAAACCTCTTTCACTATAGTCTGCATATATACCCACTTTGCTTCCTTTACCCTGCACAGTTCAATATCCTTCTCCTCAGTAAATACTGAGGAAAAGAAATTGTTCAACACCTCCCCCATCTCTTTTGGCTCCACACACATTTGTCCTTTCTGATTCTCTATTGCACCAATTTTATCTCTCACTTTCCTTTTGCTATTTACATATTTGTAGAAACCCTTTGGATTTATTTTCACCCTGCTTGCTATAGCCACCTCATACCTTCTTTTAGCTTTTCTAATTTCTTAAGATTATTTTTACATTCAATTATAGTACCCAAACATCTCCTTTTTTCCCATTTCTTATATTTATTGTAGTACTCCCTCTTTTTTCGAACCAAGTTTCCAATATCCCTTGAGAACCATGGCTCTCTCAAACTTTTGACCTTACAGGTATATAAAGATTACGTACTCTTAAAATCTCTCCTTTAAAAGACCCTCCATTTCTCTATTACATCCTTCCCAGAAAACAAATGGTCCCAATCCACCCTTTGTAAATCCTTTTGTATCTCCTCAAACCTAGGTATTTCCCACTCAAAAACCTCAACTCTGGGCCCAGATCTATCCTTTTCCATAATTACCTTGAAGCTAATGGTACTATGATCACTGGACCAGAAATGCTCCCCCACACATGGCTCTTGTCACCTGACCCATCTCATTCCCCAACAGTAAATCCAACACAGCTCCCTCTCCAGTTGGTACCTCCACGTATTGATGTAAAAAGCACACATTTTACAAACTCCAACCCATCCAGCCCTTTCACAGAATGGGTTTCCCAATCAATATTCAGAAAATTAAAATTCCCCCACAATCACTACCCTGTGCTTATTACAAATTTCTGCTATCTCCCTACTAATTAAAAGCAAACGACTTCACCTCTGTCAACTTAAACCCACAATTAAGTGGCTGTTTTGTTTGAAGTTTAAATTCTAAAAACACTAGTAATCAACAGATGGTCTGATGTTTGACCAGCAGTCCTTTTTGTTTACAAAGTGACTTTAATAAACACTATTGTCTTCAGCAATTGAATGAACAATCGCTTCATCTCCAAAAATGCTCTTCTGAGTGTAATGGTGTGTGTCTGTAAATGTGTCCTCGTTTTCCAAACCCACAATTCCTTTACTAAGAAAACATATATAACTAAACAATTCTGTCACAAGTGCAGCACCTTATATTTGTCAGAGTTCCATGCCACTTTTTGGTCTCCCTTCCTTATTGATCTAGACCCTGCTGCCAACTTAGATATTCTTCCTCATTGTCAATCACACCAGTAATTTTGGTGTCATCAACATTCTCATCTATATGAACAAGTTGGATGGAAAACAACAGCAGATCCATAATTGACCCCTGCAGCACACCACTGGTTACAGCCTCCAACCAGAAAAACAACCCTCCATTAAGCCAGATTTGAATCACATTTGCTAGCTCACCCTGGATCCCATGAGATCCAACTTCCCAGACAAACCTTGTCAAAAGCATTGCCAAGTCCCAAAGCTTAATTATGTTAAGACACCAAATAATGATATAATGTTTCTTAACCATTGTGAATAATGAAGCAGTTGCCCAACACCAAGAGTAATGCAATCTTGATAATTTAGTCAATTACTTATGACTGGCTCAACTCTAGCAGCCAAAAGTAGTTAAGTTAATTTTAAATGGTGGCTATGTCATTAATGAGAATTAAGATCTATTTTTAACTGTCATGTTTTGGAACAGATCACTATGTGTCAGGGTTTAATTACCATTTTATTTCATGTTCTTCCATCAGATGGAGAATAGCCACATAACAAGACCTTGAGAGGTCACCATTAACATCACTGTCACAATATTCTCCTCATAACATGTTTCATTGGTGGTTTTAACATTTGGATCTGATTGAGAAGGTTTGATAAACATACCACAGTAACTGCGCTGTCAGCCTTGACACATTGCTTGCCCCCTTAACATTGAATCTAAATATCATGAGCTCAAGTGTCTCAACCATTCCTTCCCATGGATGCTGCCAGATGGTAATTCATGGCAAGGATCAGTAAAGTATAGAAAGAGAACTGCAGTGTTTCACAGACCATATTTCAGATGAAATATAAGTTAAGGCTGCTTTAGTCATGCAAAACGTCCCAAGGCACTTGTTAAACAAGTTTTCCTCGCTGACATTTATCCTTCGAAACCATACAATTAGGTGGCTGTAGAAGTTTGTGAGGTGAAAATTGACTGCCACTGAGATTCATTGAAATAGAGACCAGCACTAGGAAGTAATTCAGAGCCAGTGGAGTCTGCCTTGTTCCAAGGCTCTAAATAGTGATTTTTAATTGCAATCTCTTACAATTCAGCAATATAATTTACAATACAATACCCACTACAACTCTCACAATTAATTTAACGTGATGTATTTCTTTGTCTCACAACTTCAGAGCAGAAATAGGAAAAACATAAATAAAATCACTTAAAAACTACCCATTTTCAGGATAAATGTTAATCAGCAATAAATCCAAATACTGGAAATAATCCACAGGTCAGGCAAGAATCAGTGAAAAGAGAAACAGTTAATGTTTCAGGTTGAAGACTATTCATTCGAACCCTTATTTCAGATTTGGCCCAAAATATGTGACCAACAGCCAGTCATTGCTGCAAGAGATCACATTTATATTCCTCACATCGCCCTTATTGCCTTTCAAGCAGCAGTTCCTGTGCCCCATCAGTCTTCTGTTCTGGACCTCCCCACATGGTGGGAGAGAGTGCAGCATGGGTAAATGGCCGGGGATGAGGGTGAAGAGAACCAAATCCTATTCACTGAAAAACCGAGAACACAAATGGCTCATCCCACCCACAACTGTAATCAGATGGCAAAGCAACCAAAACTCAATTCAAGTTTTTGACCATTTTTAATATTTGTAAAACAAATCAACTAATAACAATTGGGAAGTCAGAGATTTCTCTGACATTAACATTAATATCTAAAAATACGTTCACCTCTGTAACTTCTTCTCCGAAACCAAACCTAACCTTTTTCAGGTCGTTCAAGTAGATTTTCTACTATGTTATAGAGAACCATTGACCAAAAAGCTAGTACAATGCTCTTACACCATCAGTGAACTGGGGTTCGAATCCAGCGCTGTCTGTAAGGAGTTTGTATGCTCTCCCCGTGTCTGCATGGGTTTCCTCCGAGTGCTCCAGTTTCCTCCCACTGTTCAAAACATACCAGGGCTTGGTCAATTGGGCAGCATTGTCTCGTGGGCCGAAAATGTCTAAAAATGTAATTTAAATTTATAATTTAATACAGGAAGTTTCCTAGTTTTCCAGAAGTGCAAATTACCAGCAATCTCCAAGGAAGTGTGGGACTTTGCTTTATCATATGCATGATCAGAAATTCCAACAGAGGAGGAATTGCCTGGAAGCACAGCTATTTCACAGCCAAATGATATTAAGATGCAAGAGTACAAGATATTGAAGATAGCAGAATATTGCAAATCATCAATGAAGTGATAAATTAAATTATGGATACCAGATGGCATTCTGACATGAACAGCAAACATCAATTACATTTCAGAAAATTAGAAACGGAATGAGAAGCAAAAGATTTGAGTGGTCAAATCATCAGAAATAATATTATAGATCAGCAAATCAAATAAAATGTCAAAGTGCTGGTGTTTATCTGTAAATATAGAATTCAAATTAAATTATGCTACATTAAATGTACTCAACCCTAGCAAGACCATATTTGGTAGCATCCTGCACTGTTCTCAATTATATAACCTCGGAAGGTCCCAAAGAACACCCCAGAAAAGTGCAGCAATGGCACACTGCCACTGATGCAGACCTAGGGAAGTAGGGAGTGAGACACAGCAGTCCCCTGAAGTATCCTACTGCGTAGTCCAACCACTGATCACTCCGTACAGGCTTTCAATGGCCCGTTAAAGGAGCCGACAGTGTTTTTGTTTCAATCCTGCGACCGCAGGGTCTGGGCAGCATCTGCATACAGCAGCAGCCACGATGGGTTGCAGACTCTGGGGAGTAGTGGATGGGAGCGGGGCACTTACAACAGGGAGAACATCGCCTGTTGAGAAGATGACCCCAAGGATGGTAACCAAGATGGAGGATCAGTGAGGGGGTTCTGTGGCTGAAGGACACACACACAGAATCGGCGAGCAGTTAGCAACGTGCAGGCAAGGAACCCACACGTGCCATGGGCTGCTGACAAGTTGAGGCCAAAGGACTCACGGGCTGGTCAGGAAATGGAACCGAGATTCCGAGATTCAAGAAGGTGATGAGGGCAAAAAGTTTCCCAAAAGGCTGTGGGCACTGAAGGCTTCCTCATCATGTCAGAGGTTCGGATCTAGACTTGAGTTGCCAATGGATTGAACTGAACTGAAATCTTCTGTGGCTGCAGAGGCCACAGGAGCGCTGGTGATGAATCCGCAGACACCAAGTGATTCGGAGAGGACTCTCTTTTGCTTCTCGTTCTCTGGCTGTAATGGACACAGGGCAATGCTAATGGAGAATCTTTGTCTGTCTTATGGCAGACTAAACTCAGTTTTGCATAATAGGACATTTCTGTTTTATTACATGCAAATGGACTCAAGAAAACAGAATCAGAAGAGTTGGAGGATCTTGTTAAAGGGAAAAACACTTGCAGAAAAAAATTGTTTGTTTGACCATTAGTAATTTAAATGGAAGTCCAAGACTTTGCATAATCACAGAGCCAGTGGCTGGAATTCCCAAATATTTACAGCAGGGAATTAGTTCTGAGACATCGTTGATTTAACTAGCTGCCACGAAGGAAAAGTTTATTCCATTTTTCTAAAATCATCTTTAGTACTAATTATATATGTTTGAGTATCTGTATTCAAAAAAGGCTTTGATCTTTTTCCTGATTTTTTTCCCATTTTTAATAATTTCCTTAAGTCAGAAAGCTATAATCTCAGATCTCAAACCCTCAAATGGGACTTTGCCAGTTCTCAAAACTTTCAGGGAGTTTCAGTTACTAGGCTTCCTCTGTGTGTCATGCAGACTATTCCACTGGAGCTAGGAATGCTTAGATCATCAATTTGCAACCACTTTCTCCACCTGAGCATAGGCAATACAGGTGCCAGGAGCTTTTGAGTAGCAATTCCACGTCAGTTGGACAGGCCAATATAATCTGACCCTATGCAATAGTTTGATAGAGCATACATGGAGAAGGAAGGTATCCAAAACCAAAGACTCTAAGTAACAGGCTATCACTAATAAATAAATACAGCGAAATGAGGAGAAATTTATTTTATCTTCAGAGTCATTAAAATATAGAATTCAATGTTAATCCAAGGAGTAGAAGGGAATTAATTTATTGACTTCAAAAGAAAATGAGAGAAATGAAATGAGCAGCAATAGAATGAAAGAATAACATGAGCTGTCATCAAGGGAGGGGTCAACATCAGAATGGTTTGAGTCAGCATAGTACGGCTTTGGCTCAAGAGACTTCAGTGTGCAGTGGCTGAGATGGTGGTGCAGCAGATGAACTAAATGAGGCCACCCTCATCAAGGAACAAAAAGGAGTTACCAGGTAGGCACAGATAAAGGCAGGCTTTATTTACCTTGTATATATTTTCCCTCTGGTCAGTGGGAATGGCAGCCAGGGCAAGGGAACACTTCTCTTGCAGAATAGGGGTCGTCAGGGAACCCAGCAGTATCCCTGACAACTTCATCTGAAAGAAGTGCATCCAGCTGCAGCTCCTTACAAACCGAGTTAAGAAATTGGAGCTGCACGCTACAATGTTTGCATACCACCAACTGAAAACCTACTTAAAGGACAAATTGGGAAGCAGACTGAGGTTATTAGAAGGAAGCAGCTTTGAATATGTGATTACAGACACAATGATAATTAAAAGATTTATAACAAACATGTACATCAAGCTGCAAGAGAAAGAAAATGATGAAATAAGCTGTAAACCCAAACAAAAGAGGGAACAAGATCTAAACATAAAGGGCATGTGAGAAATACAATAAACACGAGGTTACGCAAGATACAATATAATTGGTTACACGGGCTATATATTGCATTCCAAAAGTTAAATAAATGGGACCCAACAGTATCAGATAGATGTTTTCGCTGTAAAAAGGAAACGGGAACAACAGTACATGCAATTTGGGCATGTGAGAAAGTGGAAAAGTTTTGGGAAGATCTAAATCAGGTATTAAATAAAATCACAAAAAGCAACATACCAAAAAATCCAGAGATCTTTCTTCTAAGTAATATGAGAAGAATTAGGCCTCAAACTGGATGAAGCACAAAAAAGATTTATTATGATAGCCTTAGCTGCAGCAAGAAAATGTATAATGTCAACCTGGAAATCAGAAGAGAGCCTGAGAGTACAGCAATGTTACATAGAAATGAATAAATGTATTCCATTGGAAAAAATAACACATAATTTAAAAAATAAAGTCACATTATTCAAACAAATTTGAGAACCGTACATGGAACACAACAGAGAGGGTCTACCACGGACCTCCTCCCCCTAAAATGATAGAATGAGAAGAAGACTAAATGAACTGACCCAGTGTGTAAAAGTAATGACACAATTTTCTTGTTTATTTTCATTGTGTGATGACATTGTTTAATGGGTTTATTGTATTGTATATGTTGAATGTTTAATGGGTTTGGAGGGGGGTGGGAAGGAGGGAGGGAAGGGAGGGGGGAAAGGGGAGAAAATGACTGTGTATATTCAAGACGGAAATGTTTGTGTGTATTTTGGCTAATATGGTTCATAGTGTGAAAAATAAAAAAAATTATATAAAAAAAGAAATTGGAGCTAGAGTTGGATGTACTTCAGATTATTTGGGCAGCTGAGAGGGTGATAGACAGGAGTTACATAGATGCAAAGAGAAAGCTGGGTGAAAATTAGGAAAGGGAAAGGGAACAGGTAGTCAGTGCAAGGCATCCCTGTGGCTGTTCCCTTCGATGACAAGGATACCACTTTGAATAGTTTTTTTTTGGGGGGGGGATGACCTCCAAGAGACAAGACAGGCCAATGAAGTCTGGTCATATGGCTAATAAGAGAAGGGAGGAGAAGAGGTGAGCTGTAGTGATAGAGGATTCATAGTTAGGGGGACAGATATGAGGTTCTGTGGAAAGAATCGAGATTCCCAAATGGTATGCTGCTCCCTTGGTAAGCAAACAGATTATAGGGCATATAACTACAGGAATAAGACTTCAGGAATAGTTTGGCACAGACTAGAAGGGCCAAAGGGCTTGTTTCTGCATTGTAATCTTTTATGGTAATGCATGAAATGGGTGGAAATTCATGTGGAATGTAAACATTAACAAAAAAACAAAGTTGTCATATGACATGCCCATTCCAATATATCACTGAGTGATAGATCGCTTCATTGCACGAGAGGAATTGGGACAAAAGTGTATTTGAGCCATGGGGATCATATAGAATTGAGAGACCAATGAAGATGCCAGAGATAATAACAGGACTTTCCACTCCCGCACAACATCTATTCATTCACAAGCTCTGTGGTAAGGCTTTGTATTCATGAGATTATAGGGGCAGAAGTAGGCGCATCGGTCCATCAAGTCTACTCCAATAATCAAATCATGAGCTTATTCATTCTCCCACTCAGTCCCACTCCCCAGCTTTCTCCCCGCAATCTTGATGCCCTGACTAATCAAGTAGCCATCAATCTCTGCCTTAAATACTCCCAATGACCTATCTTCCAGAGTCGCCTGTGGCCACAAGTTCAACAGACTCACGATCCTCTGACTCAAGAAATTTTTAAGCTTGTTTTAAATTGACACCTTTTTATCCTGAAGTTGTGCCCTTGTCCCAGAATCTCCTTCAATGGGAAACATTCGTGCTACATCTACTCAGTCCAGGCTTTTCAAATCCAAAATTCCTCTGTGAGGTTCCCCCCACCACCCCAACCCCACACCTTCTGTACTCCAACAAGTACAGTCCAAGAGCCAACAATCATTCCTCATATGCTAACCCTTTCATACCTGGTGTAATCCTAGTAAATCTTCTCTGAACCCTCTCTAACACCAGGACGTCTTTTCTCAAATAAGGTGCCCTGAACAGTACACATTATTCCAAGTGAGGTCTCCCCAGTGCTTTATAGAGTCTCACTATTACATCCCTGTTCTTATATGCTATTCCTCTATAAATGAATGGCAACATTGCATTCACCTTCTTCACTACCGACTCAGCCTGGAGGTTAACCTTTAGGACAAGGACTCCCTGCAATTCATCTGCAACAGATAAACATTCAAGGTTTTCATTCTGGTAAAGTCTCAGTCTGATGTTCCCAAAAGCTTCTTGATGGAAAAATGTGGAAGATCAAAATGAATGGCTCTTCAATTTCTTCCCCTGATCCCCTTCAGTTTATGTCATCTTAAAGAGAAGCAAGATATTTTACTGCAGACCTGGAGTCAAAGCCCAAGTGGAGTGCTCAGATCAACCTTGGCAATCTTAAACCTCACACTTTAAAAAAGCATCAGCCAATGACCAAGCTTATAAAGCCTGCATTAAGATTACAATTAATGTATAGCAAAACATGCATTTTCTGGTGTTCACATCATCAATGAATAAAAATAACCTACACAAAAACTCTGAACTTAAAAGATTTGCTTGGGTGACCTCTGACATTGTGCAAAGTTAGGTTTATTCTTCATACAGACTGGGTTTCCAATCTCATTTGGACCACAAGAGTGAAGTAAAAAGAGATAATTTAAGAAAATAAGAAAACAATTTACTCGTGCATTTTTATTGTAACAATAGGATGGACACACCTAAGTAACTAATGTAAAAGGACGACTGCGAATCACCTGTGTCAGTGAGGTATTTTGACTAGTAGATTTCTTTTTCCAATGTCATCGTCAATGTTGCATTGTGCATGGTTTAGAAAGTACAAGGACATGCATTCACAAATTGTCCAAATGTTAAAAATGGTTAACAATTTAATGAGAATCTCAGGCCGTAAACCCAGATGTGGTTTTGAGAAATATGCCCTTTAATCTATTTGCTTTGTTCAAATCTGAGTTCCAAAAGAAAATGAAAATATTTTGCATTCAGTCATTTCATGTTGAATTTAAACTGCTAAAAACTGTACTTTATGAAAAGGGTTTTAAAGTTGCAGAAGAAATACTGCACGCTACTCGACTGACTCAGGAAAAGGGTTTGCTGTTGGCAAAAGAAGTACTGCACCGTACTCGACTGACCAGTGAAAAAGGTTCTCTATTGGCAGAAGAAATACTGCACTCCACTTGAACTGACCTGCAAAAGGGGTTCTAATTATTGAAGAAGGCCTTGATCTAAAAAGGCCAGTTTTCTGAAGTACCAATGCAAGGGTTTTCATGAGTTCATGAAGATTCAATTTATTGTCATAGTAATAAAATGATGTCATATTACATGAAATTTCTTTTTGCCTGCTGCAAGGCAGACAGATTCGCCACTGGCAGCAATTGCCTAAATGCCTCTTACAGTCAGAGAGAAGCAAAAAAAATGCCCCCAAAGTCAATGAGTGGCCTTAGATTCACCTCAAGCACTTCGGTACCCCCCGCAGCCACACAGAGTCCAGTCCAAACCATTTTCAACCCGAGCTCCAGATTTGAACCTCTGACATGGTCAGGGACCCTCCAGTGCCATCAGCACCTCCTCGCACCCTGGTTTCAATACCTGGTACCCCATCAGCCAGTTTGAGCAAGTCTCCCAACAGCAGTCTCCAGCAGCCTACAGCTTCCACAGGTTCCTCTCCTCAAGTTGGCAGCAGCTCCCCTCGAGTCCCCAGCAGCCCGCTACATGGAATGATCCCTTAATCGCAGAACCCCATCACTGGATCGCTGCCGTGGTCACCATCATGGTGGGTCGTCTCTTCCTCCTCTCCCTCTCAGACAGTGAGTGATCTTCTGGTGCCCAACTCCAGTCCTCTGCTTCTCAGGAGTCTGTCACCCCCGATCTCCTTCACCCACTTCATGAACTTCTCCTCCCGTCTAAGTGCATGTATCACCATTTTAAAGTCTGCCCGTCTCACCATTCATCTAAGGCCTGTGTGCCTCAACCATTTAAAGTTGGCATGTCTCACCATTCATCTAAGGCCGGCGTGCCTCCACTATCTAAAGCCTACGGTTCGCATCAATTTCAACCCCTCCTGTCACCACCGAATTTCTGAACTTTAAACTTGGAACTGGCTTCTGTAAGGTAAAACATCATGAGATGGGAATGTACAGGGCTGTAACAAGATGTGAATGCATCCTTGTACTTACAAGAGAGACATTGATGGATTGAGAGGCAGGAAGCTAGCAGGGAAAGGATAGCAACAGTTTTAGTCATTGGACAAGTAATGATATGATGATGTTCTAAGCACATATCCAAGGGTATAAAAAATCACCATTTTGCTGATAACGGCAGAATGCATTCTCCGACTAACATGGTTGGTCGCAAGTGTTACAATCCGGTAATAAAGAACAAAGAACCCTGATTTCGACTCAGCCTGGTGTTTGTCTCACTCATTCATGAACAAAGCAGACCTAACACTTCCCAGAATTGAGCCTTGAGCTGCAGTAGCCTGGGGTATTCCATACACACCAAGAGTTTAGTTAAGTTTAGATAAGTTAGTTAAATTAGAGTCAAATTATATAAAATTAATAATTAAAAATATTATTTTAAATACAACACCATCTGGGCTCATTTTTAAATCACTGCTGTCTGGCATGTAACACCATGTTAATAATAAAAACCCACAGTTACCTTTAAAAAGCAGATTTTTTTGTTGGACTATTTCTTGTTAATGCTCAATAGTACACAAGTTATCTCGTAATCTCAGCGACATGACCTACAGAGTCAGATATTACATTTTTTAAAGAAATACAAGTTAATTCACTTAAAGAAAAAGTCTATGAAGATATTCTGGTTCTGAACCATGTCCACACCCGACTTCCAAATATTATGCAGTTTTCCTGATAAAAATTTATTTCTTGTATGGGGCAATGCAAATTGCATCAGTGGAGCTCCACCACTCTTACATGCACAATAAAACTATTGAGCAAAAGAACTTTATATCGTACAAGATCACAAAAATAATGCTTTCAGAAAGCAATCTGAAAGTAGCAGAAAAATTATTTTGTACAATTAGATCAATATTTCAAACTATTTTATGAATTGCCCCTGAATTTCCAACTACTATGCAAGAAGAAAAAAATCATTACCTTAAAATTCAAGAGGGAAGCCAGAGTAAAATTTAAAACATATTATCTTTTTAGAGGAAAAGCTTTGATGGAGGTTATTAGGAAAATTGATATTCAAACACATTCATTCATCCATGAGGTTCACGAAAACCCACATTTTTCGTTCTGAATTCCTGAGTTCTTATGCTATCTGTATTATTGCCAGGAACCAAATGAATCATAAAGAAACTTGGAAAGCTGCTAGAAGATCTAGTTTATCATGCTTTTTCCAATTGCTCAGAGCATGTCTGCATTTGTTACACATACATTGATGATGCTACCTCCTCCTTTTGAAAAGAAACTGACTGACATAATGAAGGAAATACAAGAGATGCAGATATTAGAATCTGGAGACCAGTCAAGCAGCAACTGTAGAGGAAAAGGCATTGTCAACATTTCAGGTCGAGACTGAACATTGTTTACAGATTTAATTTTGTGTTGCTATGGACTTCATTGAGAATGGGCGTGCAGGTACAGCAGGCGGTGAGGAAGGCAAAAGCTATATTGGCATTCATTGCAAGAGGATTTGAGTACAGCGATGCTGCTACAGCTGTACAGGGCCTTGGTGAGACCACACCTGGAGTATTGTGTGCAGTTTTGGTTGCCTTATCTGATAAAGGACATCCTCACCAAGGAAGGGGTGCAGAGAAGGTTCACTGGACTGATACCAGGGATGCAGGGACTCGCATATGAAGAAAGGTTGGATAGACAAGGCTTGTATTCTCTGGAATTTAGAAGATTGAGGGGATCTTATAGAAACATAAAATTCTTAAGGATTTAGACAGACTAGATGCAGGAAGGTTGTTTCCAATGCTGGGAAAAAGCAGAACCAGGGGTCACAGTTTAAGGATAAGAGGAAAGTTTTTTTAGGACTGAGATGAGGAAAAATTTCTTCTTTCTGGTAGATCTGTGGAATTCTTTGCCACAGGAAGTAATTGAGGCCGGTTCCTTGTCAATATTCAAGGGTAAGTTAGATTTGGCCCTTGTGGCTAAGGGGATCAAGGGGTATGGGGAGAAGCCAGGAACCGGGTACTGATCAGCCATGATCATATTGAATGGCGGTGTCGGCTTGAAAGGCCAAATGGCCTTCTCCTGCACCTATTTTTTTTAATGTTTCTTTCTATGTTTCTAAAGCGAGCTTGTCATTTGTATCCATCCATTGACATTTACATGTTGTCATTTGACTAAAAATTGAATTGGTTCTTCAATAATACGCTGTTTTACTTCAATCCATTTCGAACAACTATATACGAGTGTCAGAAGAGTGCAGATGCTAAAATCTACTGCAAAAAAACTAACTACAATGTCCACGGAGGGTAATATACAGTGCTAGTTTTGGGTTAAAACTCTGCTTCAGGACTGAGATAAGAGAAGGAAGGAAGGCAATATTAATGAGGGAGGGGTCAGTGGGTGATGGGGAGGTCTTAATGTGAGCAAAAGTAATGAAATGACTGTGGACTTCAGGACGGTGAAGGTCAACCACTCTTCATTCCACATCTATTTTTCCATCTTGGAGAGAATGGCGTGCACAAAGTTCCTTGGTGTGGATATAAGAGATCCTCTCCTGGACCCACAACACCATCTCATTAGTCAGGAAGGTGCAAAAGCGCCTACATTTCCCAGTAAGGTTGAAGAGGGAAAGGCTGCCAACTTGATAAGATTTTATAGGAGCATAATTTAAAGCATCCGGTTGTATCTTCATGTGGTGTAGTAGCTGCAAAGCATTGGACTGGAAGTCAATACAAGGGATCATCAAAATGGCCGAGATCTCATCTCTTGATGACATTTACTGGGAGTATTGCTGAAATAAAGCTCAAAGAATTATCCTTTCCACCCAGAACTACCATCAAGGAGGTAGTACAGGAGCATCAAAATCAAGACTGTCAGTCTGGTAAAAGCTTCTTCACACAATCTGTGAGACTGATGAACAGGATCCTGTGACTGAGTAAATCACCCCAAAATATTTATATGCATGCATTTTAAATTATATCTTGGATGTAGATTCATGATTATTATGTGCTGTGTACTGTGCGTGCACCATGGTCCAGAGAAACACTGTTTCATTAGGTGGTACATGGACATTGAGATGATAATAAATGACCTTAGACAAAGGTGAAGGATGATGGACAGATGCAACTAGGATGAGGAGAGGTGGAGTTGGGAAACAGGTGTAAGAAAAAAGTCAGATAGAGGCCTTTTGGGGAGGGAAAAAAAAGCAGGCTATTCTACCATGTTGCCTCTCCAGCATTTAATAAGATCATGGCAAATTTTTCTTCTACCTCATTTCCACTTTCCTTCATTAAAATCACAAACACTGATTATCTAAAAGTCTATTGACATAAATCTTGAATGAACTTAATGACCAAGTCTCCACAGCCTTCCCTGAAGATAGGCAGGCAGATACGTGCACATTACTTCTTCAGTCTCGTACTCCAGGCCCGCTGCAATGGACAAGATATTATTTTCTTTTGGATTATTGTTTCTCGAGTTTGGTCATGGCTTTATCATGCACACTGTACAATGTACATATGCTTAGGTTTCTTAATTGCTGAAGGCAGACTAGGACTTAAAAAACAGTAAAAGTTAACTCTCTGAATTTAAAAAGAGGCAATAAGTATACAAGATCAATAATATTCACTGTCATCCCTCATAAAAAAAGTGACTTCCAATGGTGCAGAGACCACAATAATGCAAAAATTTTCACATCAACATTATCTAAATACTCGGTATCTATAACTGCTCAAATTTAATCATTTTCAGACCATTTCTTGCAGGTTGTGATAATCTTCTTAAAATCTCAAATTCTAATTAATGCCAGAAACCATGGCAACAAACCACTGAAGCTAGATGTGAGATAGAACATGAAAGTAATCCTTTGACATTTTGGAGACAAAGGAGCAATGCAAATGTTGGAATCCTGATACCGGGTCTTGACTCAAAATGTCATATGCATTAAATGGTAGGCTATTGAGATGTGCAGAGCAACAAAGGGATTTAGGAGTTGTGGTAAATAGTACCCTCAAGGCTGATACTCAGGTAGATGGTGTGGTGAAGAAGGCATTTGGAATGTTGGCCTTCATAAATCGGAGTATTGAATTCAAGAGTAGGGAGGTTATGATGAAATTGTACAAGGCATTGGTGAGGCCAAATTTGGAGTACTGTGTACAGTTTTGGTCACCAAATTATAGGAAAGATATAAACAAAACAGAGAGAGTGCAGAGAAGGTTCACGAGAATGTTGACAGGATTTCAAGGTTTGAGTTACAGGGAAAGGTTGTGCAGACTAGGGCTTTTTTCTCTGGAGCATAGAAGATTGAGGGGGGACTTGATAGACGTGTTTAAGATTTTAAAAGGGACAGACAGAGTAAATGTGGATAGGCTTTTTCAATTAAGAGTGGGGGAGATTCAAACTAGAGGGCATGGTTTAAGATTGAAGGGGGAAAATTATAAGGGGAACATGAGGGGAAATTTCTTTACGCAAAGGGTGGTAGGGATGTGGAATGAGCTTCCGGCAGACGTGGTCGAGGCGGGATCATTGGTTACATTTAAGGAAAGACTGGATAGTTACATGGAGAGGAGAGGACAGGAGGGGAATGGACCGGGTGCTGGTCAGTGGGACTAGGAGGGTGGGGATTTGTTACAGCATGGACTAGTAGGGCCGAACTGGCCTGTTCGGTGCTGTAAGTGGTTATATGGTCAACCATCTCTATTCCTCCATGGATGCAGTCTGCCTTGCTGGTTCCCCAACAGTTATTTTTTCCTTTGAGATTTTTTTGTTGATTAGGAACATCAACAGCTGGTTGACTGAAGACATTTTCATTAAAACAATCTTAAATATTCTTCCAAATCCCATCATTAAAAAACCCCTATTTATTCTGACAATCCAAGGATTATTTCAAAATAGAAATTTCCAATATGTAAAAAATAATCTCAAGGGTCTTTGACTATTTGATTCTGGCATTCTTCTAATAAGCTTCACCCAACCACTTATGATTCAGCCTTTGCGGGAGTTTGCTTGGACCTGCACCATTAACACTAGTGGTTTTCAAACTTTTTCTTTCCACTCACCTACCACTTTAAGTAATCCCTATGCCGTTGGTGCTCTGTGATTGGTAAGGAATTACTGAAGGTAGTACGCGAGTGGAAAGGGACGGTTGAGAATCACTACTCTAGTCCCAATTGCTACTGAAATATTTTGTTTGAGAAAAATTGTCATTGGCCTATTTATTTGGAGTTATGAAATCTTGCACATAACAAGTCAATTAAGTACAATTAAGACAGTGGTTCTCAAACTTTTTCTTTCCACTTACATACTGTAGCAGCACTATGATGGCACTACAACTCCCAGGAGGCATCAAACTGACCATGTGACATCAGTGCGTGATGACATCAGCGCATATCAAGTGCTTTTAAAAGGTTACGCGGGTGATGAAGAGTAAATCCATTTGATTCAATCGAGAAATGCCTTGTGTGATTATTTCATTGTATCCTCTGTGATTCAGGTGGCCACAATTGGTGACTCCATTGAGTCTAAAAACATATTTTTGGACAAACATGGACTCTGCAGCCATTACTGTGAAGCTACCGCTTTTCTGGAAAGATGAGCCTGAACTGTGGTTCCAACAGGCTGAAGCACAATTTCATCTTCACAAAGTCAAATTGGACACCACTCATTATTATCATCTTGTCAGTGCCCTGGACCAGGCCATCGTTAAGAGGGTCGGCAACTTCCTACGGGATCCACCACACACCAGCAAGTATAATGCTTTAAAAGCACTTTTATTATGTGTATATGATATGTCCCATAGGGAAAGGGCATTTTGATGGGTTGGGAGACTGTGCCCCTTCAGATTAAATGCTGGGTTCCTGTCAGCTGGCAAAAGGCCCAATATGCTATTCGATCAGCTCTTTTTAGAATGAATGCCAGATGACATTAGGCTCCTGTTATGCAAGTGTTTATTTAAAGACCCAAGGGTTGTAGCAGTAGAGGCATACATTCTATGGCTGGCTAAAAAAAATCACAGCAAGGAAGGACAAGTCTTTCCCTCCGCAGCAGCCAACAGTCCGTTGCAGAGGTCGACAACCTAAAAGATAAACTTTTCTGACCGTTTGGGGGTGGGGGTGGGGAGAGAAGGACCACGTAGTGGCCCTATGGCAGCACTACACTCCCAGGAGCCATTGAACCAGCCATGTGACATCAGCACGTGTTGAGCACGTGATTTGGGCTTTTAAAAGGTTGCACAGGTGATGGAGTACACCCGTTTGATACACTCTAGAAACTCCTTGAGTGGTTATTTCGTTGTCTCCGCTGTGATTCCAGTGGTCCCAATTCCACCTTAAGTAATCCCTTACTAATTACAGAGCACCTATGGCATAGGGATTACTTAAGGTGAGTGGAAATTGTTTGATAACAATAGTGATTTACACTAATTGAAGGAGATCTCTGAAGAATTTAGTTGTGACAAAAAGTCACAATTATTTTCTTACATCAATCATATTTATGCAGAAAAAGCATGTGAAGATTCTCAATCTTCCCATTTTACTAATTAGTCATACTACCAGAGATGTACAAGATTATGAGAGGCATAGATAAAGTAGACAGCCAGCACCTTTTTCCCCAAGGCAGCAGGAGTAGCAAACATCAGAGGAGACATCTGTACAAAGTGAAGGGAGGAAAGTTTAAGGGAGACATCAGGGGTAAGTTTTTTTTTTAATATACTGAAGAGTTGTGGGTGCCTGGAATGCCTTGCCAGAGGTGATAATTGAGGCTGAAACATTAGGGGCATTTTTAGAAACTCTAAAACAGATACATGGATGAAAGTAAAATAGAGGGCTATAGTCATAAATGAGCCCCCCCCCCCCCACCCCAGTCACTGTGGACATATGACGGGAATCCAAACAGGGCGAATAAGTTGCGCAATGCCCTGATGACCATGGTGGTCATGTCCAGGTAGGGGGATGGCAAAGGGGACCGTGAGAAAATACACATTGCAGTAGGTGGAGGGAAGAGGACCCTTGAAGTCCATACTCAGCTATTCTAAAGACTTTGCACTCCACCCAGACCCAGCGGTCCCTCATGATGTCTCTGACATCCCTGATGGAGTACGGGAGGTTACAAGATTTGATGAAGTGGAAAAATCTCGTGGCACCAGGGTGACACAGTCCCTGCACAGTCAGCGGCACAGCCTCAGATCTCGGCTGAGTGGGACTTTGAGTACCAGTTGCGTACGGGAGAAGATGTGCAGTCTGATAAGCTGGAGATCGATCCAGAATTGCCAGAAGTCTGTCTGCTTTGAACTCTGACTATGTTGCTTTGAAGTCGTTTTGCAAAATTCCTGCAAGTTCTCAAGACTGTATTTGACTTGATGAGCTGCCTCTATTCGCAAAGACCCCTACCACCCACGCCATGCTCTCTGCACTCTGCCACCATTATGGGAACCTGAAGATGAGCACTCAATGGGACAAGGACAGCTCCAACATCTGATTCCTGAATGAACAATGAGCCATACTCACTACCTTACTTAGTCTTTCTCTTGCAATCCTGTGCGGGATCCCTGCCATTCCCCTCCCACCCTGTCCTCTATACAATGGATTTTGTTCCAACTTTCCTCCTCCCTGAAAGGGTTTCAGCTCAAAATGTTGACCATTCTTTTTCTCCCACTGATGCTGTTTGACCCACAAAGTTTCTTCAATTGAGTCTATTTGGCTTGAATTTTTATTTCTTTAGCTGTATAGCAGATATATAAGTCAAATAAATAGCCTGTGGAGACAGAATTCAGATTCTTACTTTTAGACTTATCGTGGAAACACGATTAGCAATCAACAGCCTTGTGTTAAGTAATATTGTCGTAATTATTTATTTTTTTAATTAATTTCTAAAAATAAGCATGCATATACAAAACAATTATGGAATAGATAATATTAATTACAAATAACAAATTTGATAACTTATCAAGCTATAAAGTGCATATAACCACAATTCAAATTATAAGAGAGAAAAATAAAGATTTTTCCACATACAGACCCATTCTAAACCCTCTTCCCCAACCCAAGGTGTACGACTAAAGAAAAAATATACTTCATTCATCAAATAAAATGGCAAAATATAAACATTTTGAAAAGTAATATTATGTCTGGAGATTATAAAAGTTATATTATGTCTAGAAATTATGAAAGTAATTCAAGAGTGGTTCCCACAACATTTGAAACTTTATATTTGAAAAGCATTTTAAAATTTTTTTTATTTTAATTAAGAGATACAGCCCAGTGACAGGCCCTTCCAGCCCATCAGCCTGTTCCACGCATGTTGTAACAAATGTGGAAATTCAGTTCAACTGGAGTGATACAGATATAGAGTGTGCCATGTATTTACTGCATGTGACTGGGGTTGAATTTTTACTTCCTGAAATAAAGGATATTTGAATCAAGGCTTTAAAGTAGTAAAAGACACCGTTAACATGCAATAGGATACGTGATGACATGGAGTGATAGATAATCTGATGCAGTAAGGAGTAGAGCAACTGCATGTTGAGCGGATGACCTATTTTCATCTAAATACAAATGCCAAGGGCAGCACACACTCCCAAAATAGTCTCTACCCACCTCTGATAGCAGTGCTTTGAAGATACATTCAGCCATTCGTTAGTAAAAGCTCCTCAAAGCATAGTTGGCAGTGGACTGAGTAATTGTCATTCAGGACAGCAACAAAAAAAAATATTTAACTATTGCTGACCCAAATGGACCATTTTTCTGCCTTTAAGTTCCTAACTGAGAACTCTAGATGTACAAGCTTATTATAAAGTGCGAGGTTTTAAGTTGGGCAAAAAATCCTCACATAAATACTGCAGTTTCTGTTTCTACACAGACGCTCCAATACAAAAGCAACATTAAACTGCTTCATGTATACAAGACCATAACACATAGGTTAATCAGACTATCAAATTTGTCCCGCCATTTTGTCATGAGCTGAGCCATTTTCCCCACTCAGCTCCCTACCTGGCTTTCTCCCCACACCTTTGATGCCCTGGCTAATCATGAATCTATTAATCTCTGCCCTAAATAGGCCCATATGCAGAAAATGGCACTACTGCCATACCTGCTGTATCTGTAGCACTGTCGCTGTTGCAGACTCGGGAGAGTGGAGAGTGGAGACAGCACTGCTCTGTGGGTTCCAACTGCCTGGACCGGATGTCGATAGTTTTTTTTTTAATCCTGCAATCACGGAGGTTAGTGCCCATGCTGGGCAGTGTTCCACAAGGAGTTTCAAGGGAACTGTGGACTGGCGCAGGGAAATGGAAATAGGAAGAAAACCCTCGTTAAGTAGCAGCAGTTCAGGAGACCACTCTACAAGATGGTGACCACAGCAACAGAACAGTGAGGGACTCAGCAGCTGAAGGACTCACACCGGCTGTGGGCGACCTCTGGTCGAAGGACTCACACAGGTTGCGAGCTGCTGGTGACTGGCTCATGGGAACCATGTATTGGAACCAGGGTTCAAGAGGGCACTGTGGGCACGGGATCCAGAAGTTGCCCCCTGGAGCTGAATGTTTCCCTGATTGTATTGGAGGTTTGGATCTGGAGCTCGCGTTGCCGATGGATTGACCTGTGTGTCTGCAGAGGCTACAGGAGCACTGGAGGAAAATCCAGACACAGTCTCTGCAGGGACTCTTGCTTCTTTTTCTCTTATTGTCAGGGACACTGCTAGAACTTTATGACAGGCAAAAGTTAAAGAGTATAATGACAAAAAAGGAAGCTTGAACCTTTGAAATCCTTGCTCAGAAATTTTGCCTCAAGTTTCCCTGATTTTATTTAAAATATTGTAACCATAATCGCATAGTCACGAAAAAATAGCAACTTTTCAACTACTAATATTAGTCTCACAATTCTATAATTGTCAGACTGTCCCTGATAAAAGATGGGACCACATTTTCCACCCTCTAGTCATCCACTCATGTGGCCAGATAAGATTTTAAAATCTCAATCATCTCTTCCCTTGCATCCCACTGTAGCCTGGGACAAATCCCATGTAGCCCTGGGATCTCATCTGCCTTTAAGCCCACCAAGACCTCCTCCATTTATGGAGACATGAACTTAACATTTCACCTTCCCCTTGCTACAAAGCCCATTTTTTGGTAAATCCTGATGAAGATTATTCACTTCACTTATACATTCTGTCTCAGTGCATGGTTTGCTCCATTTGCCACAAGAATCAAAAAAGGAGCAGATAGGCCATCTGGCTTGTTGATCCTGCTCCAATATTCAATAAGATTGTGGCTGATCTGGCTGTGGGCTCAGCCCTACTTACAATTTATATACAAATACTTGAGGTTGTCCTGCACAACAACATGCTGCAATTTTTCACCATTCAAATAATGGATCAATTTACTATTTTTCCTTCCAAAGTGGATGCCCTCACTTCTATCAATAGTGCACTCGATCTGACAGATCCTTGCTCCCTCAGATGACCTATCGATCTTAAGTCTGTGCATTCTCTCAGAAGTCTCACAATTTTCCCTTTTAAGCTGTGCACGTGCACATATTTTGTGACCAGCGCGCAAAGGAAATGAATGGCGCACAAAAGGTTAGTTACCTAAAATAATGTAGTAATTAATAATTATACTTCATAGAATGCAATCATACTTATATTAAAACATGCCATTCCTGTTTTAATAGCCATGAGAGATAGGCTGTGCCAAAATTATCTTGAAACCATTTCAAGCTTGCATTTGCACAAGCATTCAATGTGCACATGCTTTTGTCACAGGGAAAAAAAAATTGCACACAAGGGTTTGCGCACACTGACTACTAAAAATGAGAGAGAACATTGGTATCAGTAAACTTTGATAGGTTATACTTGGTCCTCGCCAAATCATGTATACTGTGAATAGTTGTGACCCTGTAATATTTTGTTAACCACTGATTGCCAACTATTTATCCCAACTCTCTGCCTACTATTGGTTAACCAATTCCACTCATTCTTGTCATATGCAGAGGTGTTTTCTATGGCATCACGTTGAACATCTTCTGGAAATTCGAGTGTACCACATCTGCTGGTCCTCCTCTATCCACCGCGTTTGCTACAATCTCAAAAAATACTTAATTTGTTAATCAGAATGGCTTTCCTGAATCGATGCTGTGTCTGCCTGATGAAACAATTTCTATCCAGATGGAGAAAAACTTCCCTCCTCTCTATGTACTCTGATTTCGACGAGATCCTCACGATAGAAGAAAAGTCCTGAAATACCTTGATGCATAGTATCAAGTACCTTGGATGCAAAGAGCATGTTTCCCAAGGTGGGGGAAGTCTGGGACTAGAGCGTGTAGCCTCACAGTACAAAAATACCCCTTCAGAGCAGAGATGATGAGAATTTCTTTTACCCAGAGAGTAGTAAATCTATGGAATCCATTACCACAGATGGCTATGGAGGCTGTCACTGGGCATACTTAAAATAGAAGTAGATACATTCTAAATAAGGAAGGGAATCAAGGATTACAAGGCAATGACAGGGTAAATCAGCCATGATGGAAATGGCAGGGTGGACTCAATGGGGTGAATGGCCTAATTCTACTCCTATGTCTTATGGACTTCATCTACATCTCCTACAGCCAATGTATCGAAAGGCACATGAAATATCAGACATGCTCTTTTCACTTCTCCATTATGGATGAGGCTTAAGAGTGTGAAAACACACATAAACAGGTTTAAAGTTCTTCACTGCAGCCATCAGTCTCCTGAATGAACCCCATTACAATTCCCTCATACTAACCTTGCTTGGTGCCTATTGACAATCTTTTTCACTTGTAATCCTATACTCTGTAAATTGTGCTCCACACATGGCTGTATTTAATACCAGAAAAAACCTGTTGGTCTGTTCGCAGAAGAACCTTTCTCATGATATTAGGTATTTGTTGACAAATAAACCTAATTCATGCTCCATTCATTTTCCCTACTACAGAGATTAAACTAACTAGTCTATAGTTACTTGCATTTTGTTTACTTTTTTTTTACAAAAGAAGTGATGTTACATTGGCTGTATTCCAATCTGTTGGAGGCTGCCCGGAGCCCTGAGAATTTTGGTGAAGTACCACAACTACATCTGCTGTAACTTCTGCCATTTCCTTCGGAACTGAGATCCATGGGACCAGGGAACTTATCTACATTTAGGACCACTCGTTGCCAAGGTCCTCACCTCCCATCACCTCCTCAAGATCAATCTTTAACGTGTTACCTGTGTCTTCCACTGCGAAGACCAACAAAACACTTGTTCAAGGCATTTCAGTAATTTGTTTGCTTTATTTATAAAATATTTTGTGCTGGCTTGCTTTCAGAAAGTATTTTTCCTTTCTATATTCCTTTCTTGATGGTTTTTTGTGGCTTTTTAAAACTTTGCTAATCTTCAATTTTTTTCATTACTCTTCAGGGATCTTGAATGCATTAGCTTTTAATTTGATATCTTCCTTTATAGCAGTGGTTTTCAAACTTTTTATTTCCACTCACATACCACCTTAAGTAATCCCTATACTTGAGGTAGTATATGAGTAGAAAGGAAAAAGTTTGAAAACCGCTGGTTTTGATACTTGTCATTGATCTTGCTTTATCACCCTCCATCTCTATCAGAAATTTAACAATACTCCGATCACTCTTTCTGAGAGGATGCCCAATTATTACCCATCTCATTTCACAGGCCAGATCTAAGAAAACGTGTAGGTTTGTAATATGCTGTTCAAGAAAGCTATTGCAGATGCATTCTATGAATTCCTCCCAACCAACTTGATTTTGCCAATCTGCACATAGGTTAAATTGTCCTGTGCCTTGGTTATTTCTTTGTTTATTGCCTGTACCCTTGTCATTTTAATTTAATTGGCTCCCACTCTTTACATGTTTATTCTTTTAATCCTTATTATTCTTATAAAGCACTTTTCAATATGCCACAATATTTTGTGATCCTTTCTGCCTTCCTAATTTCCTTTTTAAAGCATCTCCCTGTACTTTTTATACACTCGACAGACCTGTCCTATCTTTGGTCTTCTACATCCTTTTACCCAACCATCGATATTCCCTGTGCTCGTTACCCTTAGCTTTCACCCCAGCAGAACCATGGTGTTGATATCACTCATGCTATACCTATGATTGCTTCACACTGTGAAAAAGTTCAATTACCTCCTAATTGATGGTCCCAGTCCATCTTTGCAAGGCCCTGCCTTGTTTTAAATTACCTTACCTCCCTCAATTTAAGATATGTATTCATGGTCTAACCTTGTCTTTGCTCCTCACGACTTTGCAATGTACAGTGATGATCACCATTGCCAAAATACTTTGCCACTGACACTCCCTCCACCTGACTAACTGCATTCCCCAAGACAAGATCCATCAATGTTCCTTCCCTCATTGGTCTACATACCATATCAAAAGACTCTCCTGAACACATCTAAAACATTCCACCCCCTGAACCTTTTAATCTAAAGCAATTCCAGTTAGCATTGGGGCAACAAATTCCCCGGTATGACAACCCAATTTTTATTGCATTTCTCATCTTTCTCACTGGAAATTTATTCCTCTATTTCCTGTTGACTTTTGGGAGGTCTAAATACACTTCCAGCAATGTGACTACATCGGGGTTCATTTGAAGAGCCTTCTGGCACATTCTCCCTCATAATTTAAGCAAAGCTTTTCTTGACAGTGGAATGCCACCTCCTCTATCTCGTCTGAAAAGTCTGTACCTCAGGATATTACATTTCCAGTCCTGCACATCTGTCAACCATGTCTCAGTGATAGCAACAGTTCCATGTGTTAAGTAAATCCTTGAGTTTGTCCACTTCACGAGTTAGACTCATTGCATTAAAATAGATGGAATTTAGCTTTGGATTCCACTCAAATGCATTTATTCTTCTGTTTTGTCTACTAGATTTATTAACTTGTTCTCCTCCCCAATGGAATATTTTCCTACCAACTTATTCCAAACCTTTCCCAGTAGAACTCACAAACCACCCCATTCGGATGTTGGTCCCACTCCAATTTAGGTGGACCCTATCCCTCCTGGACAGGCTCCACCTTCCCCACAGATGGTTCCAAGGATCCAGGAGCATAAAGCCTATCCCCATGGACAACAAAATTTGCCAATAATACCAGCCAGAAATACAAGCATGTCATAAGCATCTTCATGCCCATTAAAGTTTAAAAAAGGTTACAACTGTGGATAGCTTGTTCCTAAATTTGTAATGGATGCTCTCAGAGAGAGAGATAAAAAATAATCACAATTTAATTTAAGAAAATGTTTCATGTAAAAGGAGAAATGAAAGTGGTAATCTCATGTTAGGCCAAATTTAAAAGCACATTCCAACGCAGTCAAGTCCCCACATGAACTGAAATTGACCTCAAGCTTGCATTCCTTTTTCCCTTACAGTAATTAGACACAGTGGTAAAAAAGGGCCAGGCTGAAAGTAAACAAATCTCTACCTTTGTAATATTATTCCAAGTAGGTAAACCATATTTCATTTCACATTCTATGGATAAAAATCTACAGGCGTGTAACAAACTAAAAATAGAGCTTTGAAGATCAAACATAAAAGATACTAAACATTATAAAAACAAGTCAACGGTTCACAAATGGATTTGTCGTGACATGACTTCACTTTTATTTTAAAAAAAATTTTAAAGGCATCCAACAAGGAATCATGTTGGTGCTCAAAGTAAACTTGAAGCTTCAAGTCCGCCTGTTAGTCCTTTATTTGAGATCACACTGGTGGTGAGGAGAAAAAGTTTAAAGCCTACCATTATTCTGGTTTTTTTTTTAAAAAAAGAGATAAATACAGGTACACTAGTTGCTGGCATCAGTTACACGGATGATATTTAAGTCAAGTGCTCTTCTTAAATCAAAGGAATCTGTGCTGTAAAGTCGTTACCACATGCTGTTAAATTTAAGCAGTTTGATGCAAGTGAATGACAAAAGAATGAACTCCATTAAAAAAAAGGAACAGGGTCACAAAGACGACAGAAGGATTTCTCACCAAAGGCCGTCAATGAATCAGTTAGCCTGCCTGATCCTTAAAAATCTGGAAAAAGTTATCTGGATGGAGTTGAACACTCATTCACTGACTATCCAGGCCTCTAGATAAATCAGTCATGTCGCATAACCAGTCCATCATTGAGCCTGAATTCACCAGCCTATTCTTCCCCATGACTACTTGAATTTTTATTTTAAAATTAATATTTTTTTATTAATTACCACCTCAACTCATTATCTAGAGGAATTTGGGTTAGAGATTAAATTAGAAGTCCTGGGAGAAGATTAATTAGTGTATGACACAGAAAGCGTGGGGGGTGGGGGGGGGGGGGGGGAGGGACGGAGGGGATCCAGAGAAGCAAGGTTGGAGCTGAGCATTCATTCTTGGAGGATAGTGGACTCTGATCAAGGGATGGGGAAGCAGGTGTAATCACCAAGTTATTTTGCAATGCTTTGATTGGCCTTGAATTGGTGTGCTCTGTTCAGTTTTACCCTCTGCATTATGGAATGGAAGTGAAGGGTCTCAGGAGGTTGTTGAAAAGCATTTATGAAAGGTATCAGTGTAGAGAGACTGGAGATGTAGAGATTATAGGGTTTGACAGACATGTTCAAAAATCAGGCTCGACAGAGTAAAGAGGAAATTATTCTTGTTGGCAGAAGGTTTGTCAACCAATCAGTACACTTTTTTTTAAAAAAAAGATTGGCCGAAGGGCCAGAAATAAATCAGGAATTTTTATTTTCCAAAAGAGTGAATGATCCCAATCAGGAATTGACTCTGGTGAAAGAAAAGTGCAGGCAGACCAAACAAAAGTGAGATTCAAGTGCACATAGGATCTGTGTAAAGTTTCTCACACACCAGTGTTCGGTTACATTTAAGAATTTCTAGGCCACAATACATTCATGAACCTTCTATACTTAACATCTGTGACACCCCCATTGTTTTTACCGTACTGGTTATTCTTCATTCCAATCGCACGCTACCTATCCAATAAATTTATTTCCTATCAATCATCAATAAATCTGACCAATTCTCTGGATTTGAATAGTCAGCATTGAAAGGGATAAGCAGCTTTTCAAATAATTACAATGTAAACAAAAGAAACACTATTACATGTCACAAACAGATTACATTGTAGAATTGAATTATGTACATCTGGCAAGCACTGCTTTGATGGAAAATTCAATAGTTAAAATAATAAATATTAACACTATTTGACCATGACTATCCTGCAACACATTCAACGTTATTCTTCCAATTTATTAGAACTGATTAAGGTAATCTTGTAAAACCTTAAAAATATAATGCTGGGTGTACAAGTTCACATGCAATTTTAAATATTAAACATTACCTTTTGAAATACAACTTTTCTTCTGTGCAGTAAGTGGCATAACCTGCACTGGCTGTATCTTACTTAGGGTCCCTTCACTTCCAGTCCTCTGGAGCTTTTGACCCAAGCTAGCAGTCTTTGATTTGTGGCTGGAGTCTTCTTTCCTTTCTGTACAGAGCTTAGAAGAGAAACTGACTGACGAAGGTCTGACCAGTCGTGATGGCTTGGGCATTTTTCTGCACGTTTTCTTTTTGCTGCAATGTCCTCCGGACACAAACTCTACAACCAATACAAGAAGGCCTACATGCAAATGTTGAACATGGAGTGCATGGCTCAGCTGAACTGAAATTCAGTGCAACAGTAGAACATCACTGATAGAAACAAAAAGGCACTGTGTGATTTCACAGACAGTTTATGCAGGCCAGTGGAATGTGGATATGTTGGGTTGAAGTCTATGACCGGTCTGCTGCTGGTGGGTCTCACGTACTGGGAACAGATGCTCTGTCAGATGTTATTAAACCCTGAAACAAGCAGAGACTAGACACTGAGCAGCACAGAAGCATACCAGGAATTTCACCTTCACTGGCCTCTCAGGTATGACAGGGAAAAAATAAACCAGATGTAAAGTCAGAAAGCAATGAATCATCATTTATTGCAATAGTCCAGCTGCCATAAATCAACTACAAAGTTCCTCTTTTAACATCTCCTGTTTCAACAATATTCAACAGATTTACTCTGTAATTATCAAATACTTGCTTCTGTCAACACCAGGCTGCCCACAGTTAGGATTACACATAATGTTACGGGATGCATTCATGCTGGCAATTTCAGATATACAAAACAGATTTATTTCAAAAACAACCTGCATGTCACTTTTAAAAAGACAAAAAATTCAAATTGTTCCCTTGATCATGCTACCATTTCCTTAATTACCTGCAACATTATGTAAATTCTTAAAAAACTACTACAGAAACAAACAGGCGGAAATAAAGCAACAAACATTATCCAGAATTTCAGAAACCAAAAGTTTTTTTTACTAATAATGCAAATACATATTTTCAGTGAGATTCATGACCTCTTGCAATGAAAGAAACGTGAATTGCTACAAACAATTAGAATAAAGACTGAAGCAAAATTAAGGTTGATTTTTTTTCATAATGTTCTTTCGAAACAGACATCATTAGCCCCTTTCACACTTGCAAGTGATCCCAAGAATCAAATGCCAATTGGCCTTTAAAGTGGCACGTGTGAAAGCAAAATTTGCTCAATGCCAGCATCTCATGCAGGGGATTGATGGCTTTGACCCCTAGTACAATCCCCGGCATCTGCAGACGCCGGCGCTATGGTCGGGCAAGTGTGAAATGGGCAATTGCATTGTGGGATTGAAATGACATCATTTTTTGTGTGATCACGTCAGCGTCTGGGTGGAAGTGAGCTGCAGATATGCTGGAGTGAAGGTAATCCAGACATTCCTCCTCCATCTCTCCACTGAAGATTACCTGGGTTTGTTAAGTGCTGTTATCACAAGATCAGAGTTTATTTGGGTTAACTTTAAAGAGGTTCAAATCAGTGAAAAAAGTTAAAATAGAACAAAAATAATGGCTTCTGCAAACTGGGGTGATAGGGAGGTGCAACAGCTTCTAACATTAAGGTTGGAGGAAGCATCAGGTTATAAGTTAACAGGCACAATTAAGGATGGCCGACTTTATGAGCCACAAAAGCTCATGGAACTGGGTATAAAAGGGACAAGAGATAGGTTATCAACAAATTAAAAACATTCAGGAGGAAGATGCACCAGGTCATGGACCATAATGGGAGTAGTGGCGCAGACCGCTGGGACTGGCCTTATTTTAATCTTGCTTATGACATCTGGGGTTCAAGCAGGCAGATTACACCTCTCACCCTTGTGGGCAACCTTCAGACTTTGAGGGGGGCTGATGTGCAATCCCCTCGACCCAGTTTGCAACCTGAGGAGGATGAGGTGCACAAACAGTTTACCCCTTGTGCCTCATCTCCAACAGACACATCAACCACCCCTGGTCCCTCATCTGTTCCTCGTGCCCTCCCCTCCCCCAGTACCTCAACCTCTACTGTTGCCTCATCTCCTGTCACAACCTTGGTTGATCAACAGATGGCAATTGACCCGACAACAATTGGTGATAATACAGGGATTACACCTTCTGCTGTACCAGGAGCTGGTAAGACTCGTAATTAATTTGCTCAAAGAAAATTTTTGTTTGAATTAAACACGAGGACGTGGCATTTAATTCACATACTTGTCTCACCGATATGTAGGTGCGAGACAGAGGTTGAGATGCAAGAAGCCCATGAAGCGGCAAGAGACGGCAAATGATATGTGTGTGCTCTTTGCTGAAATGGACCAGATAGACCATGAACTAAAACAAGCAGAGGGAGAGGTAGGCTGGGACATTGCAGGGGCTGATACAGGAGCAACAGTGGGCACTGCAACAGGTGTGCCAGGCTGAAAATTGGCACACCTGATAACAGAGTTTCAACAGGAGATGCAGGGACAGACAGCAGTTATAAGCAGACTGGCCTCATCAATCAAAGTGATTGGGCAAGTCCAACCTTGGCCCTCCACCATTCAGTCTCCTTCCACCCTTGGTCGGCCTCTTGCATCCCCCTTCCCACCAGCCTCCCCATCATTCCATCCAGTCTCTGCCACCATGATGCTTTGTGCCTTTTTGCATACCCCTCCTGGCATCCATGACCGTCAACCCCCCCCCCCCATCCCATTCTCCTCCCTCTTGCCAACCTACACAGCATTCCACTTCCCGTGGCCATCTTGCGTCTCCAGTGGTGCACCCAGTCTACATCCCAACCCTTATCAACCCCTCTGGTGGGACACACTCATCACTGGTAGGAGCTGAGGGTTCAGCTGATCAAGCCATTATTGGCCATTATCTCAACTCCTTCATTCACCTGCTGGAGGATGAGGATATTGAATGATCCATTTACAACCTTCGTTCTTCAATGAAGTTGTAAAATTTACAATTCTGTAGTACGTTGAAGTCAAGTTGAAGGTCAATATGAATGAAAACTTGCCAAATAGGTTTTAAAGATGTTAACATTTTATTCAAGAAAGTTTTTGCACTGCCTTTATTGACAATTATTGTCCATGTTTACGTTGATGTTGCACATAAAGTTCCAATGGCTATTCTACAGTTGTTTTATTTTAATTTCGAGTTTAACAATTGGACTATGTTCAAGGACAAGCAATAAAATTTTATAGACCCTTATAGGATTATACTCAGTCATTATCCTCATTTCCACATAAGACTGTCATTCTAGTCTTACGTATGGCCTGTGGACCACAGCCTGTGGCACCACTATAAGGGACATTTTCTGGAGGAGGGAGATCAAAGATTTCAACCCTCCACTCTTCCAGAAGTTCTCCTTTTTAAGCTCACAGATATTATGCAAGACGCAGCAGGTGACAGCTACATCTGACACAAAGTTGGAATTATTATTTATTCGTTTGGACGGGCACCTCCAGTGACCTTTGAGATGATCAAATGCATTCTCCACAACTATTCTAGCGGAGCTTAGTCTGAATTTAAATGTGGTCTTATGATGATCAATGGCGTGATGTTGCGTGAACACCTTCATCAGCCATTTTTGCAGTGAGTAGGCAGGATCCCCAATCCAATGCGCAGATATTTCCATAAGTTCGACAAGGTTATCAAGATGTTTGATGAATACTGTTCACCAAAGAAAAATGAAATGTTTGAGAGGCACGTGTTTTGCTCGCACACACAGCTGTGAGCCCATTTATATTTTTAAAAAGTAAAACCAAAAAACATGCAATTTTGGAATCAACAAGATTCAATGATCCGTGATCAAATTGTGTTCAAGATTATTGATAAGAAAGTGAGAGGTCGCAGTGAGAGACAGAGCTTACCTTAGCTGGAGCTGCCAAAAAGTTCGGTGATAGTGCAAAAGCCAGTGAAAATGAAGGCATAGTTGTCGCTACAGTGTCAGGACACACACACACACACAAAGAATGAGATATAGGAAACAACAAAAAGATGGAGAACATTAAATTGCAAACGATACGGCACTCAACATACACCAAAACAATGCCCTGCCTTTGCAAAACTCTGTAATAAGTGCAAAGGCAGAATCACTATGGAAAGCAATGATGTTCCAAAGAGAAAAGTGTGCACACTATAGAAGACACTGCACACAATATAGAAGAAATTGCTCTATTACATACAAATGGAACAATTATTCCTTTCAAGCTGAACACATGTGTCATGATAATGAATATGTATGAGATGTACCGGAAGTCACGTGGTATGAGAGAGAGATAAGAGCACAAGCAGGAGAACAAAGGAAACTGGAGAATAAAGACTCTGAGAAGTTTACCTGATAAAACTTGTGTTTGATGTTTTATTAACTTCACATTTCGGGCCACAAATGTGACAACATGGGCAAAGGTCAATTTGATCTGTGAGTGTGACATCCATGCAAATCCTGTACTGCTCAAAGTCTACAATGGACAGAGCATTAACACGAAAGATACATGTAAACTTAAGGTGAAAGAGTACCATCTCTGGTTCACAATAGCCCCAGATGGACATGACAAAGCATGACAAAAGCATGACAAAAGCCTAGTCAAGAGGGTGTACACACTGACAGCGACAATGCATGGAAAAGCATTGAGGAAACACTGGATCAATTTCCAAACATCTTCATGGGGTTTAGAGTTCTACCATTCACCTACAAGATGGTTAAAGGAGGACACAGAGCCAGTAGTGCATGGCTCCGAGGTGGGTTCCAGCACCACTAAAATAAAAGCTCAAGCATTAACACTACCAAATGTCATCACTAGGGGTCATAAAGAAAGTGGAGCAGCCATAAAATGGATGAATTAATTGGTGTGTGTGACCTACGTGTGTGTATAGACCCAAAAGACTTGACCGCTAATATAAAGAGGGAATATTATCAGATACCGAACAGGGATGAAATTACAAGTGAGATGGCCAATGCATAGTTTTTTTTAAAAATTTTATCTTAGTTTTCACAGACTTACAAAATCTAATAAACAAAGCCATTCCTGTACATATGCATGCCCAAACTCCATATTTGTCCTCACCCCACCCACAATAGCAAATACATTCCAAAAAAGTATCTTGATCCCACTCATAATGGGGCACACAACCCCTATCAAGACCTGTAATGGAAAAAAAATCACAATGGCAATGCCATTCAAAGATAACACTAAAAAGAAACTCAAAAGAAATCTAAGGACTTAAAATGAAAAGGGTCGATGTGTAGTCCACACCAAGTCCTATTTCTGTAATCACACCTCTGGCCATACTGAAATGGAAAGTATGAAAGGGTACCCATGGCCATTCCTTTGACTTGGAGAAAGTAGAATGAGTCAAAGTTATTAAGGGTGAGTACAAGCTCTGCCAGACAAAAGGGTGGTGGGAGAGGAGGACTGATCGAGACTGTTGTTGAGGAAGAAACAAAGGGCTTTGAGGTCTTCGGCATGAGGGATAGAGGTGTATAGTAATTGTATGTCCATGGTGCAGATGAGGCAGTTGAGTTCAGGGAACTGAAAATTGTTAAAGTGATGGAGGCCATGTGAAGTATTGCAGATGTAGGTGGGGAGGAACTGGACCGGTGGCGTGGGGGGATGGGGGTGGGAATAAAGTCAAACAGTCCAAGTAAGTGGAGTAAGAGATGATGGATCTACTGGAATGATTGGGTTTGTTCAAATATAAAAGGCTCAGAGTGGGTGGAAGGTCTAAACAAGGTGTCCAGGAGGAGGATGACAGTTTAATTAAGACAGGAGAAGGGGTCTATAATGGTGTGGGTGGAGAATCCTGGATTTGGCAGTAGGCGTGGAGGCAGAGCCGATAAGTTGGTATCATAGTGTGTGCTGAGTTTAAGGGTGAAAGGAGACGAAGGCAAGGCCTCTGCTAACAATGTTCCATCTGAAAGGTAAGATCAGAAGGGATGGTAAAGATCAGGCAAGGGTGGAAGTGGGGCAGGGTCAATAAAGTGGTGGGTGTTGGGGGAAAGAGGATGGGGTGTATTAGGAGATGGAAGATCTGAGGAATCCAAGGGAGGAAGGGGAGGGATGGGAAAGTCAGAGGGATTAGGCAGAGGGTGAGATGGGCTAGTTTGTGAAAGTTTGCGATGGAGGTTCAGCCCTGAAGTCCACCAGGGCCCAGATAGAGAACCGTGTCAAAGGTCGCAGAGAATGCAGTCTCCAAGAAGGCGAGCTTTCAATCCATGATGGACGGCCAGTGAATATAGAACCAGCAGTTGAATGGTGGATGATGAAGTGCAAGAGAGGTCATGGTAAGTAAAGTGAGCTGTGATAGCCAGAGAGTGAGGGCCCACTAGTATCTGCACATGGTGGCGAGGGTGGTCTGCAGGATACGGTTAGAGAAGCAATCAATAGTCAATGCAGCACAAATGCCCAAGATTCTTGTGAGGGCCAAACTGGGAGGCCAGGAATCTGAGCTGGAAATCATGTGGAACCAGATGGAGGTGGAGGTAAGTAGCCAGGAAAGACATGGGGCTATGGTGAGTAAAGGTCAGAGTTTGAGAGCAGCAGGGAGTGCAGAGAGGAGCAGTGACAGAGACTCTCACAGAACTCCCTTCAAAGAAAGGAAAACTTTAAGGTAGACATCACTCAAAAGGGATTGTGCAGTTGAGCAACTGAATGGAGTGAATCCCAAAATCTGCAGCCACTGTGATTGCTGTAAATACACAAAAATTCTGGCACCTGCCATTTTTTTGTTCATACCCTGAAGGGTTCAAGCCTGAAATGTTGGCTATATATCCTTACTTCCTCCATCATTTTTGTGTTTTTACTCCAATCACTCCATTACTCTCAAGAGTTGTGTTTTATTGTTTCAGCCAAAGGGTGCATATCTGTGAAATTTCTCGCCACAGGCAGTGGTGGAGAACCTAGTCATTAGGTAGATTTAACATAGAGGATAGAAGGTTCTTGATTAGTAAAGGTTTCAAAGGTTATAGGAACAAGGCTGGAGAAGGGGTTGAAAGAAAAATAATACATTAACCATGATTTGAATGGCAGAGGAGACTCAAAGGGCTGAATGGCATAATTCTGCTACCGTCTTATGGTCTTAGAAAGAGATAATATTATTTAGAAAGAAAGAAATTAGGGAACAGGGCCAATGGTGGCTCTGAGGGCCAAATGACTTTTTAAATATTTTATTTAATATTCCACATGCATTAATTATAATTATTCGACAGCATCGAGTCCACGCTGCTGAAGATCAAGCTGCGCTGGATGGGTCACGTCTCCAGAATGGAGGACCATCGCCTTCCCAAGATCGTGTTATATGGCGAGCTCTCCACTGGCCACCGTGACAGAGGTGCACCAAAGAAAAGGTACAAGGACTGCCTAAAGAAATCTCTTGGTGCCTGCCATATTGACCACCGCCAGTGGGCTGATAACGCCTCAAACCGTGCATCTTGGCGCCTCACAGTTTGGCGGGCAGCAACCTCCTTTGAAGAAGACCGCAGGGCCCACCTCACTGACAAAAGGCAAAGGAGGAAAAACCCAACACCCAACCCCAACCAACCAATTTTCCCCTGCAACCGCTGCAATCGTGTCTGCCTGTCCCGCATCGGACTTGTCAGCCACAAACGAGCCTGCAGCTGACGTGGACTTTTTTTACCCCCTCCATAAATCTTCGTCCGCGAAGCCAAGCCAAAGAAAGAAGATATAAAAATACAAAATGATTACATACATGATCATTTTCATCCCACCCCCTCAAAGAAATAACACAAACTGAAAAAATTAAAATTTTATAGATAAAAAGGAGAAAGAAGAGATCTTTGGATTGCAAGAGAAATGTTGTCCAGTGCAAATCATCTGTTCTAACATAAACTGAGAATTTCACAGGACCAGAGGGTTAAGAAGGTTATCACTACAAATTTAATACCATTATTTGAGTGTATGGGTGCCAAATTTGTAAAAACAGTATTTATTGCCTAAATTATGTATTTTTTTTTTCTAAAGGAATACAACTTTGAATCACACTAATTATTGCCATCAAAAATATTTCTGGAATTTCTGTCTAAGCAAAAATACTATGAATTAAGAGAAAGATCACAAAGTTTTAGCTTGGCAAATAAAAGCAGAACAATCTAGAACAATTAATGCAATACTACAGAATAATAATGAAGTGACATTTAAACCACAAAAAAAATGATTTAAGGAATTTTATGAAAAGTTGTATACATCTGAATCATTTTATGAGGAGGCTATAGATGAATATTTGTCATAAATGGTATTACCAAGTTTAACAGAAAGTATCTTAGATAGTCCTATTACTGAAAAAGAGCTTTATGATGCAGTTAATAGTTTACAAAATAATAAATCTCCAGGAAAAGATGTGTTCCCAGCTGAATTTTATAAAGAATTTAAAGACATTGATTCCTTTATTTATGAAGGTAATAGAACATGCCTTTAAACTAAATTATCTACCAGAAACTTTTACCATGATAATTACAGCTATTCCTAAAAAGAGATGCATTAAAACCAGCTTCATATAGTCCTTCATCTTTATTGAATGTTGATTATAAAATTATAACAAAAGTATTAGCGAATAGGATTAATGATAATCTTGCTGAATTGATAAATATGGACCAGACATGTTTTTTTAAAAATAGACAAACTTCAGAAAATATATTAATTCATTTAGCACAGAAGAGAAAAAATTTGAGTGTAATACTGGCTTTAGATGCAGAAAAAAGCCTTTGATAGGTTAGAATGGGACTTTTTAAATGTAAGGTTTTGAGTAAATTGGATTTTGGTTTGAATTTTATAAATTTGATGAAGGCATTATATTGAAATCCTAAAGCTAAGGTAATAACAAATGGACAGGTATCTCAATCTTTTTATTAACCAGATCTAGTAGATAATGATGCCCTTTATCACCAGTTTTGTTTCCCTTAGCTTGAGAGCCACTTCTGCAAAAGATTAGAGATGACTGACAGTTGAAAGGGTTTGTAATAAATCAGATTGAACACAAAATTAGTTTATTTGCTGACAATTTATTAGTTTATTTATCTCATCAACATTTATCATTACCAAGACTTTATAGTCAGTTGTTAGAATATGGGAAAGGCTCAAGTTATAAAATAAACTGAGATAAAAGTGAAGTAATGGAATTGGTACAAGGAGACAATATTGACGAGACGGTCAATTTAAATGGACAGATAAGATTAAACACTTAGGTATATGTATTGAGAAAAATTTGAAAAAATTATAAATTAAATTATATTCCAATATTTAAAAAGATAAATGAAGATTTAAAGAAATGGATAAATTTGTCTATTTTGTTAATAGGAAGAGATAATTGTATCAAAATGAATATTTTCCAAGAATTCAATATTTATTTCAAAGTTGACCTATTTCTATACCTCAAAATTTTTTCCAAGATTTAAATAAACAAGTTAGGAAATTTCTTTGCAAAGGGAAAATGGTAAGAAAGTTATTAGAAAAGTTAACATGGAAATATGAATACAACTTTGTAATTTTAAGAATTATTATAAGGTAGCACAATTAAGATTTTTAGTTTCCTTGTTTTTAAAAATTAAACCATCTTGGGTGGAAATTGAATTCAATAAAATTGGAGAAACCATACCAGAAGAGTTTATTTGTGAATGGGAACCAAAATTAATAACAATGGTTAAAGTTGCTCTGATATTAAAACATTTGCTTAATATTTGGAATAAAGTTAAGCTAGAAATTGATGGAAACCTTCTTTAATTAAAAACGCCTATAATTAATCCTCTATTATTTTTTTTCAAAAGATTATCCTTTTTTAATATTTGGAAAAATAAAGGAATTTGAAAATTTTGAAATTGTAATGAAACCAATAGATAGATGTCGTTTGACCAACTAAAAATTAAATATGATATTCCTCGTAATACATTATTTTGTTATTTTCAATTAAGAGCCTATTTAAGAGAGAAATTATGACCCAATATTTTTTTTTAAATTGTACCAATTTGGAACCAATCATAGTGGATGGAATGACT